>NW_026857012.1:0-216969 GCF_026571515.1 Ruditapes philippinarum | reverse complement strand
TAGAAAAGTAAAACAAAGAAATTAGTTCTAATCACATTTCAAATTTGAGCTTGATCAGCGAAAGTAGTTGTCAATTATGTCTGACAGAAGTAACTGCCAATTTTAAGAGAAAAACTAAATACCTTGAAAACAAGCCAAAACCCTTCCTCAACTGAGAATAATAATATTATATACACGCAAGAAGAATACAAACAACTTTGTTTATGAAGATTTTCATGCACTTTTAACACTGGGTTTATGGTCAGAGTCCTTTAGCTAACCTTTCAGGTAAGTTTACTCATTACAATTACTTACAATTGACTCTAAAAGAATGTTAGTTAGCCTACAATGGCCAATGCACCATAGCAATATACACAAAATGAAAACCAAGCCAGCCTACATATTCAGATACATACTGTTAAACTCACAAGCCGGGCAGCTGAGTGGAAGGATTACCATTCTGTATGCTAGCTGAATTAAGCTTCCTCAAATTCAAAGTTCCTTAGAAATATATGACCTTAACCACTCAGGCAATTGACGCCCCCATGCAAAACTTTTAAGGAGTGTACTTTCAATGTTTTTTGTCGCACCAATACAGTGTATGTCAAATGGCGATTTTCCAGCTTTACTGGTGGAGGAAGACCTCAGGTGCCCTTCCATGCATTTCAGGCACAACAGGCACAGGCTAGAACCACCAATGTTTCATAAGCTAGCTGGATAGCTTCCTCACATAAAAAAATCTGAAGTCCCTGCCAGGATTCGAACCTACAGCGGTGAGGGGCAAGTTGATTGAAGCCAATGACTTAACCACAAGATGCTCCAGATATATATCTACAAATGCCACTCATGTTCCTGTGGTCAATAATATTATTACATTCTGACATTTTAACAAACTATACATGTATTAAAGCTCAGTACAAGAGATGTTTTTTGTAATAATAAAATACACAAAAAAAACTGATGTTAATATATCACAAAAAATATTGTGTCACAAAGCAACTTACTCTTACACATCTACATATATTATAAATCCATTAACATAATTGCATCATTTATAAACCTTTTTTTTCATTCCTCATTCACTTATACATACACTACATATTTGTATTTTCTCTATCCTTTTAGCACAGGAAGTATAATTATTTCTAATTAACAACAGCTTGTCAGTTTACTAATGAAAATCAAACAGATCCATTTTGGAATTAATTCCTTAAGAAAATTTAATCCATAAAATAATCAAGTAGTCACTTAAAACCAGCAGACATTTTTCTACCATTTGTTTTGGAGTACAACAACAATTAAAGTGTACACATTTTCGAGACACCAGGATGCTAGATGATTGAGGAACTGTTATCTTGGAGACAAATTCCTTTGTAATTGAGTTTGATCAAAGCAACTGGAGCTTGAAAGTTGAATACCACTAAATGTTTTTCTTCTGCATAACTTAAAAAAAACAAACATTCCTGACACAGCTCCATATGAACCCCTTGACAAAATTTTTCAAAGGTATCAGATATCAACTACATGGTCATAACAAAATGTTTAATTAGGTTATTCTAATCAAAACTCTAATTATAATGAAATTGTTGGTAAGTTCTGTAGTTTGTTTGACTAACATAGTGTTGTTAGCACCAATTAGGGTACCATGAGCCTTATACTTTTATAACAAAATCTGAGTAACAGTTGTAAACAGTGGTTTTTTTTATAGTGCTATTCAAATTATCTAATTCAATTCTTACCATCCAAAAAAATTTTTTTTAAATAGGGCAGTATTCATTTTTACAGAATATACACTTATTGCCACATGTTACTTGATAGAAGTGCCTGCTTTACAATTGTTAAGATTACAAATAACAAAATCATTATACATGTATATAAAAAATCCCTTAAAACTTGTCTAAAGTCTCCACAACGACAATTAAATAGACAAATCACGTTTCCATTTAGAAATATCACACTACTATAAGGAAAAAATTAGTTTAAAATAACTTTATAAAAAAAAACTTTTACAGCAAAAAAAATAGCAAACCCATTATGTTCTTAACACACTATAATGTTATCCCTACTTTTACAGTATCACACTCAGGTAGACACAAGAAAACTTACTAATTAAGAAGTTTAGCTGTCATTTTCCACTAGATTACCGAAACCTAGACAAGCAAAACATTATCCATGTCAGTGTTATTTTCCGCTTTGTTTCACTAAGGCATCAAGGAGACACAGAAAGAACAAGTTTTGGTGTGAGAGATGATTCTATCATTATTGATTGTTGAGTAATTTAACCTCCAAAGCATGTTCTGTCTCATATTGATCAACTATCACAGATCATTACACCCTTACATTAGCTAGTCTAGTGCTTTAATGAATAAAACTTTCCAACAAGTTCATTTCCTCAGAGTCCAAAAAGAAACATAGGAGAAAAAAAAATTAATCAAATTTTTCCTTAAATCATTATAATAACATTACTGGAAAGATCTGAAGACGAAATCTCAATAATTTGATTATCATTATATGTCTATTTCAACTATTCATGAATTTTTATTAATGTTGATTCCCACTCAGAAAAGATAAATTTTGTTTTAATTGTTCTTCAAAAGAAAATATTGATGATATATAAACTGTCTTATAAAACTGGCCAAATTAAGGTAGACAATTTGAATTCTGGCCAAAGCTTGTTAGTGATGAAAAATTCTTAACAACTTTCAAGAGGAATTGGCAAAGAAATTAAGTATTCATTGTTCTTAAGAAATTGTGTGAAAAATCAATTTTGTCATGCTTGATTAACATTCTATAATGCCAATTATTTCGATTTAGAATGAAAAATACATGTTTAAGAAATTTTTCTCCTACTGTACATTTCAAATTAAAACATGATTTTAATAAAATATTTTTACCTATATTGTAACAAGTAAAGTATATAATATTATTCTTTATATTTCTTGGTACATGATTGTATATGTATTTTCTGAAAGATTATCTTATACAAGATCAAAAAGCCTGTATTTTGCTTTATATGATTAAAGTAATAATATGTTCTGCTGCAGCTCAAATATTGGCATGTTGCTTAGGCAATGGATGCTCCTCAAACCTGCATGCAAAGGTGTAAAAATCTAATCTAAGCACTGATGGCCTTGACCTTTATCTAAGTGACCTCTACCTCCACCCTAAGTAAGATGGTTATGACTGACAACTGTCAACAAATGTCAGTTAAAATGTCTATTTCAAGCACTACTGACCTTGACCAAAGTGACCACTTAATTATCTTAAGTTGATGGTCACCACCCAAAGAAAGTATGTACATACTAAACATTTTTGACCATAACCATAGTGACCCAAATGTCTAAAGTAAGTATTATAAAGACCAAATATGGAAGTTATGATATGAAACTGCAATTGAACTACGGAACCAAGTATAATGCAAAATTTTTTCAGGGAGCATCATTTTCAAAATCTTCTTTCAGGAAATGAAAAAATGTTAAATATCACTCTTCTTAAATAACAATAAGACTAATTAAGTAACAATGAGTTAATTAGTTCTCCTAAACATTATACAAATACCTATATGAAACATGTAGTGATGTACACCTTCAAATAATATGTGCATTCTAATTACCGGTACATTGATGGTTTTTATAAAACTTATTATTTCAGATCACTTAAAAGACACTGCTGTCTTTATAACATCACCTAAGTGCAGTAACAGGTTAACTCCTAATATAATTTAATAAAAGTTAACTTATTACTGCACTACGGTGACAATATCGTTAATTAAATCCTTCGCATTTTAAGTTTGTTCAACCAAGATCAATTCTGTGGTAAAAGAACAACAATTATGGATGAGATATTTTGATATTGATTTCAGTTTTGCTTCAATAAATATCAATACCATAACTTAATTACTGACAGTCCTCTGTAGCAGAGAATCATTGAGATTTCATCACATGCAACATTGATTCTAAACTTTAAAATTAAGTTTCATTAGAAAACCACATTTTCTTCCTTACACACCTTGATCAAGCAATATAGGATTTTATGTTACAATCATATTTAGAAAAATAAGTGAAGTGTGTGGTTGTGAATAGTCAGAGTTGTAAGGCATGACCATTAATGTGCTATAAAAAAAATCACAGTTAATTCATTTGTTCATTTGTTTCCCGAGTTTTTTTTTTAAAATGCGTTTATTTAAGGTCGCCACAGGAAAGCCCATATGGGCGACCGTACACTAAAGTTGGGCCATCCTAGAGCGTCCCGCCAAGATTTTTTCGTCGATTTTTTTCCAGCTTTATTGGTGGACGAAGACCCCAGGTGCCCCTTCGGCCATTATTTCTGGCACGAGCGGGCACCTGGGTAGAACTACCGACCTTCCGTAAGCCAGCTGGATGGCTTCCTCACATGAAAGATTTCGACTCGAGTGAGGATCGAACCTACAGTGGTGAGGGACCTGTGATCTCAAGTCAGCGACCTTAACCACTCGGCCACGGAGGCCCCTGACGTTTCCTGAGATGTAGCATTCAACACTTTAATATCACATTCACCCTTAGCCTGCTGTCAGACAACATATTTTACCCATTTAAGCAATGCAGAACAAGATCAGTCGGCTTGTCTGTGCCATGTACTAGGTGTTTGCTATTCAGTCGGTACTTATTTTGAAATTTCTCCTTACATAATGAACAGTTTTATCCAGATTGAAAGATGGACAGGTGCATTTAGGAAATTTTAGCATGGTTTTGGTTAGCTTAATGAAATATTATTATTATTATTATGACAGGAATATGAAGCTGATTCACTGTTGTAGAATGAGTTTTGTAGATTTTAGTGAAATGAAACATCAAGATTGAACTAGGATGCTCACATATGTATGTAGTGTGCTTAGATATTTAATATGATATTCAACACTTCATAATTGTTATTATAATAATAATAATATATCAGATATATTATAACCAAAGAAAAGACTGTGGGAACTTATGAAGCATGAAACACAACTTCCTTAAATAAATGACACAAAGGTACAAAACATCCGGCTATAAAATTTTGATATAATTAAGGAAAAGATATAAATATTACAAACCATATAAGATATACAACAGTGCATGCGTCCCTTTACCAGGTATTTAAAATGGTGTACTTTTCAAAGAATTATTATGATGACTATTAAAAACAGACCAAAAATATAAAAAAAAATGTTATCAAAATTCAAGTTTTGCTATCATTTTACAATATAAAAATTCTAAATATTGAGTCATGACTCAGAACACTGCTTTACTCAATTTTAACAAAATTTGTTTTTGAAAAAAATCAACAAAACATAACAATAAAACAAATATAACAAAAACTTAAAATACCTTACAGTATATTTATATATTATGTAATCTCAAAGATATCCCAATCAACTACTTTGGTGTGCTACTGAAACTTGATAGTAATATAATAATTATATATAAGTTATCATCCTATTGCATTCATCTCGAATTCTTTGCATTTTATAAGATGTAAACAAACACTTGATATTGTACTGACAATGGACACTTACAGATATATGTATAATATGCAAATAATGTTGGTTGTTTTTTTGTTTTTTTGTTTTTTTTTACAATAGTCATTTGCTGCAGTCAGGAAATTAGCCTTTTACACAGATACGGTATATATGAATATTAATATTTGTTTATTTGTAATATCAAACTTTATTCACTGTGATATTATTTTATTCTTTATCTGGGTTATTAACTTCAACCGGCGCCTCTAGGACTTAATGGTTTAAGCCTTAATGTGCCCAGACTTTCTTTAAATCAACAGTTTTGTTGAGCTTCTATTTTTGGCACTGTCCATTATCACTTTTAAGGATATGAAGATGAAATTTTAAATAAGACAGACAACAGTTATAAAGCCTGCATGGATGCCTGCAGGCTCAGTCTGGCTCTATTATGTGGTGGCAAAGGCTATTTAGTTTCTGTTCCAGTAACAATTAAAAGCAACACAATTCTCAAAGCAAAATATCCAAAACACAAGATATGTTTTCTCCTAGTTCAACTTATGAATCAATATTCATATTAATATTAAGTCTGTTTGTATAACTTGATAAAAGCATTTTCCTGACATTTTCAAAATATATAATTCCCCATGAGGACTGTATTAAACAACAGATAACAATTATTTGATGTAGATATCAGACCAAAATTCTTATACTCCTCAATTTTTAAAAGCCTTCAAGCCCACATCAATACTAAAGTTTGTTTTTTAACAAAGGAAATGACGAAAATGGAAATAGCAATGCGTTGTGTATATACAATTTTATTACGATAATAATTCTTGCTCCCTATATTTAGGATGTTACGATTCATAGAAGTCTTTTATTACTGAAGGTCTTTATACCCTTACCATGGATGCTAAATTCTGTATTTTAGGACTTCACTTAATGAATTTTTAAGCTGAATTTCCAAATATGAAAATTAAGCAAAGTATAGGAAATTATAGAGTAGCAACAATTTGGCTTGCATTGTAAGTTACAAAATAAAGTCACAACTGTTGAAGAATGACAAATTAATTAAAGCTAACTTAACAAAATATCTGCAGAATAACCTCAGTAAAAAAGAAATTGGGTTTCTCTATACAAATAAACAAATCTATACAAAAAACAAAAAAAAATCTCTGAAAATCGACCAAACTTT
The DNA here is from genome assembly GCF_026571515.1 of Ruditapes philippinarum. NCBI lineage: Eukaryota > Metazoa > Mollusca > Bivalvia > Venerida > Veneridae > Ruditapes > Ruditapes philippinarum. Next base: position 210,322 of record NW_026857012.1, on the reverse strand, counting down.
AACATGTTCAATAAAATAATTATCATGGAATAATTATAATAACTAATAATTCATAAACAATTGTGCAATGCATTCATACATGTATAATGTTATGATATAGCTCAACCAAATTTAAACTCAGATAATATTATAAAGCAATAACCAAAAACACACAAAAATGAAGTTTGCCAAGAAAGGATAGATTATTTATCTTAAAGACATTCATAACCAGTGATTAACAGACATAAAGACAGACATAGACACCTCATTAATCGTGCCTGCTACCAGACTTAAGTCATTCAATAGAACAAACTAATATACCAACATTTACACATTATCCTTGTATATTTAATTAGGACTGACTTATCAATATTTGATCAATCTATAATCATTAATCTTTATCAAGGAAGAAATATTAACACCAGCTGATAGATTAACACAGATTATCACAGATATGATCACTATATCTATATCAGATGAAGACTATAAAACATAACTTGTGCCACAAGACAGAATGATATTTCTATATTTACTGCATTGGGGTTTTCTACATAATTATACTTTTAAGGCAATTGTTGTCTGTATGTATGATAATGCTTGTAATAAATCCCAAATTCCAGTAAATTTTCCCAATTCTGTTGGCAGTCACTGAAGGTTCCTTCCCAAAACTGATAAAGAATCTGAGTGACCAATATTAAATTATATCCACCCCTACTTCCAATTTATCTGAAACTTTTTTAAATATTTAACAGAGAGTGAATATTAAATACATTAGAGCTGATTGTGCTTTTATGTTCATGAACTTACATTTTACAAATATATGATACAAAGGCAATTATTCATATCAGAAATAATTATCCTAAATGAATCATTTAAACATTTTGAAATGAAAATTTGAAAGAAAAAAATAAATAGTCTCTATAATAATATATTATGCCTTAACAACTAAAGTTGATCTTCCTTTTTACCCCTACATCATCACTCCTAGTAAATTTCTAATGACAGACAAAAACATTTACATAACAAAAACAACTTAATTAATAACATACAAAAAGTTACATAATATTCTACTACAATATTCCAACTCTAGTTTGATGAGTTAAGTCTATTTGTCTGTCCCACACAACTATGTAAGCATTCCCTCATACCTAATTAATGAGAACAAGAACTCTATTACTCATCCCTTCAGTATAGCATATAATTCTTCTACCTAGCATAAAAAACCTTAATCAACAGCCAACATAAATTTCCACATACAAAAATACTTTAGAACCATATACATAAAATGTGGGATAACATAATGATTCACAATCCAAGTATTTTTGTATTTTCTGGCAATTTCTGGTGTGTTTTTGTAATTTAAGTATCTCAAATAACCCCTCTTGAATCATTCATTCCTGAAATAAAATAATTTAACATTAAATGATTCTATGTTTTTATTTTAAGTCTGAATTCTTGAAATGGTTTAAGTGACTATTATAACAAAAACTTATAATGCCCCTGTGAAATTATACTTGAGATTTCAGAAATATACAAATGGTAGCATCATTCTGATCAGATTTGATTACTTATATATTTCATAGATGTTTTTCTGTGTGGCACATACCCTTGACCTATTGGAAATAAAAGTGATAAGTCTTTGCCAGCAGTATAGAGCCATACCAGCCTGCATGTATCAGTCTTGCTCAATAATGTTGTTAAGCTCAAGTATAAATTTCATACTAAAATCCATCTATCTTGTACACCTCAAAATTACAAGCTTGACAAATCAAATACAGAAATTAAGCAGGTTTTCACCTCTCCCATTGAAAAGTAATCTTTCTATTTCTCAAATTCTAAGAAATTTGTGGTTATATAGCTATTTACTATAGTTCCTGTCTTGGAAGATGACCTTGACCTCTGATTTTAAGATACAACAGTGACCTTTCTCAGACAGATGACCTTTATCTTTTCAAATAACATTTAACTGTTGAATATTTCTAAGTTGATCATAATCCATACAGCTCAATGATATAAAAAAATGAAGTGCAACATTTATAGTATAAGCATTATAGCAAACATAAAGTGGACTAATAACGTAAACATCTTAATCAAGGAGGTAAAAATATGTAAGTGACAAAACCTTAGTCATTAAATCCAACATTATATTGCACTTGCTATGCAAAAACTAAACATAAATCTTAGTGCATCATCTACAGTATATTATGAGTGTCAGACAGATGAAACAAGAGCCGGTTGAACCGGGTGATGCTCCCCGAATAGGTTTGGGACACAGGAAGGTATACCTCTTGTTGTGTCAGAGTTATGTCACAGACAAAGTTCAAAGTGTAAAAACAACCCAAATATTGTGCACGACACATTGTCTAAATATGGTGATCATTTTTGTGAAATACATGTAGTTGTAAAATCCGATTTCAAATAACAGAGTTATGCGCCTGACATTATTTTGCTGCAAGGTCATGCTGTGACCTTTACCTTCAACGTAGTGACCTAAATGTTGCATGCAACACGTCGATTCAATATGGTGATCATCTCTGTGAAATAGTTGTTAAATCCGACTTCCAGTAACAAAGTTATGGGCCAGACACGATTTTGCTGCAAGGTCATACCGTGACCTTGACCTTCAAGGTAGTGACCTAAATGTTGCATGCGACACGTCAATTCAATATGGTGATCATCTCTGTGAAATAGTTGTTAAATCCGACTTCCAGTAACAAAGTTATGGGCCGGACACGATTTTGCTGCAAGGTCATGCCGTGACCTTGACCTTCAAGATAGCGACCCAAATGTTGCGCGCCACACAATGTCTCATTGTGGTGATCATTTCTGTGAAATAGTTGTAAAATCCGACTTCAAATAATGAAGTTATGTGCCGGACTCAATTTTGCTTCAAGGTCATGCTGTGACCTTGACCTTCAAGGTAGCGACTTAAATGTTGTGCATGACACGTCATCTTAATATGATGATCATTTCTGTGAAATACTTTTTAAATCTAACTTCAAATAGGGAAGTTATGGGCCGGACACGATTTTGCTGCAAGGTCATGCTGTGACCTTGACCTTCAAGGAAGCGACCCACATGTTGCGCGCGACACAACGTCTCAATATGGTGATCATTTCTGTGGAATATTTTTTAAATCCGACTTCAAATAACAAAGTTATGGACTGGACACGATTTTGCTGCAAGGTCATGCTGTGACCTTGACCTTCAAGGTAGCGACCCAAATGTTGCGCGCGACACGTCGTCTCAATATGGTGATCATTTCTGTGAAATATTTTTAAAATCCAACTTCAAATAACAAAGTTATGGACCGGACACGATTTTGCTGCAAGGTCATGCTGTGACCTTGACCTTCAAGGTAGCGACCCAAATGTTGCGCGCGACACGTCGTCTCAATATGGTGATCATTTCTGTGAAATATTTTTAAAATCCGACTTCAAATAACAAAGTTATGGACCGGACACGATTTTGCTGCAAGGTCATGCTGTGACCTTGACCTTCAAGGTAGCGACCCAAATGTTGCGCGCGACACGTCGTCTCAATATGGTGATCATTTCTGTGAAATATTTTTAAAATCCGACTTCAAATAATGAAGTTATGGACCAGACACGATTTTGCTGCAAGGTCATGCTGTGACCTTGACCTTCAAGGTAGGGAGCCAAATGTTGCGCGCGACACGTCGTCTCAATATGGTGATCATTTCTGTAAAATAGTTTTAAAATCCGACTTCAAATAACAAAGTTATGGGCCGGACACGAATTCGGGACGTACGTACGGACTGACGAACGGACGGACGGACGGACAACCCGACGACTATATGCTCCCCCGAAATTTTTCGGGGAGCATAATAAAAGGAAACAAGTAACTAAGAGACTGCGTGCTCATAGGCTGGAAACATCATGTGCAAAATCAAACTTTGTGTCATATATAATTACTATAAAACTATGAGGCATGAGCTGTAACAAAAAATTCAAGAATTATATGAACAATAGGCCTACATGTACTTAAAACAATTATACTGTATAATTATAGCAAGTTACTTAAGAAGGTCTTTTAATTACAGTCACAGCAATTTAAGTCTTTAGCATATATCTACAATGACAAATATAGCAAAGATTTCTGAAAGAATTATAAATACAGTCACACCTTAATGAAAAGAGCACTAAAAATACTTTCCAAGGGAAACTTTTTGACAGCCAATTGCGACCAGAAACTGCCTTATTTGATTGCCACCAATATCAATTCAAAGTGCACATTTATGCATGCATTTACCATATCTTACATTGTTTGTTAGCTGTTACATCAAAACCCCTTAGAAGAACAATAGACAGTGAAAAGTTTGTAGTAGGGCAAATCAAATACATCAATTTAGCATTGTTTTGGTCACATTTTATTATCTAATGATGTGGTGTTTCTTTGTGAGACAATCTGTCAATAAGTCATTCCTCAAACTAATAATTTTTTTTATTTCCTTAAATACAATGTTCATGCAATTCTCAACCTTTTCCCATCTTCTTTCATTTTCCTACACTGTTCTCATTAAAAACATGTGACTGAATAGATTTATACAAAGACACAACTTCCAGACAGTATGTTATATATTATATTCATGAATGTAAGAAGGAATTTTCTACACATGAAGTACTATGACCTCATCAGGTAATGAACAACAGATGTAGTTTATTTTTATGCAATCCTCTCTCACTCTCTCTCCTTTTTCCATGTAATAATTATGAAGATCTTATTTACAATAACATATATAGGTACCAGTTTTCTGAAGAATAAAAATCTAGAAATTTACTATATTGCCTTAAGCTTTGAATAAATGAAGGAAGATTGTTGTCACCCGGCTATCAGTTTTGACTATTGCTATATTAGCTTTTACTTATGTTGTCATCTTTGACTTATGTTATCATCTTTGACTACTGTTATCAGCTTTGACATATGCTTTAAACATTGTTTTATATTGTCAGCTTTGACTAATGGAATCAGCTTTGACTTATGTTGTCAGCAATGAGTTTGATTCAAGTTGTCAGCTGCTCATTGATTGTTCAGGTTTTGTAACTGAAACAGATTTGATCTACTTGTGCTTTAGTTATCATATTTCAATCATCAGATGAGGTTAAATTATTTACTGTGATGATTTAGTAATCAGCTGGACTATTTTAGTTGTCAACTGAGGTTAAATTCTTAACTGTTATGGCTTAGTTATCAGCAGGGAAATAGGGTTTTATGTTAATTGTGATGGTTTAGTTATAAGCTGGACTGTTTTAGTTATCAGCTGAGTTGATTATTTTGATAGTTTAGATATCAGCTGTGTTAACTATTGTTAACTATATTAATTATCAGATGGGAGCTTATACTATACTGTGCTGTCAGTTCAGATTGCTATGCTGTAAGCTGTAATTGCTGTTGTCAGCTGACACTTAAAAATAGTAAACATATTTTCTGATCATAATTTTTTTGTAGTCTAAGATTATCCAATCGTTTAAAAGTGCCATAAATCTAATCATTTGCTAAATCAATTTTTAGTAAATCTTAACCATATAAAATGATCTTCTTCAAAGTTAAGTACATACAACTTCACCACATACAACTTCACCAAAATTAATAACTGTTGCTAGGCAGCAGGTTCAATTATAACCAATTAAGTACAAGTAGTTATACCTTCTATTTCATATCTTTTTTATTTCCCTGAATATTATTTATACTTCTATTCGAAACCAATCACTATTTTTATTACACTTAAACTATTTACTTTTATTAATAACTAATCATAGCAGAATTTCAATTATTCAAGATAACAGCTAAGCATTCAAAAATTGATGAACTTAAGATTTTATGGTTACATGCTTTCCTGGTATACCTGTATAACAGATGTTCTCAGATGAAATCAAAATTGTAGCATAGTAAGTAACACTGATAAAATGAAAACCACAAAATACCTGTAATAATTCCAGTTGTCAAAACAAGCCTTTTTCCTCCCAAGAGCTTCTTTCTTTTTTTACCCAATCACTCAAAAATTAATCAAGGAGGGTACAGACAGAAGCTGCTGTTGCTTATATTGTTATAGACAGTTTTCAACAGTTTGCAATATGTAAAAACATCAGCCACAATCTAAGATGGTATCATAAAATTTCTATTATATTTCTACTCTTAAAACAATGTATCAATTATAGATAAACATGAACAGTAGTTAGTCTGTGACATAAGTTATCAAAATCTTCAATAACTGACAAAATGTCAGACAAATTTAATTATTATCTGACCAGCAGCAATAAACTTCCCTTATCTTTCAGTTCTTGAAAAGAACCCAACTCAACTCAGAAAAGAGCCTTACTCAACTCAGAAAAGAACCTTACTCAACTCAGAAAAGAACCTAACTCAACTCAGAAAAGAACCTAACTCAACTCAGAAGAATCCAACTCAAATCAGTATCATCATCATCAACCTTGAATAATATGCTCTGAAATGTTCATTATTGATTCTAAGAATTTCAATGGAATAATTGCTTAAATTATAACATTACCAACAATATAATTATAACAAACAACGATATAAATATAGCCAACAATCACACTGTATCAGATCAAGACATTACCAGACACCAGACACACTCCGAAATATCCTATAGCAGCAGAACAATATAACCTCCAACAAGATTCATTAATCTATAACTAATATTTTTTTATAGAATAAACAATTCTCAGCCTACACAATTTTAAATTTGCTTATAAATAAGATACTAACTAAATACATACAGAGTGTATTTGACATATAGTGAAATTATAAATTAATTTTTGTGACACATGTTACATACAAAAAGTGTATCATTTAATTAGATACAAAATATAACTGGTATGAATTAACAGCGAAATAAAAACTCAATTTTTAAAAGATGTTGCCATTGTACTTAGCTACAATATAATCTCACTTCTTAATTAGAAAATATTTTGTAATGATTTATATCCTATATCATGAAACAATACTTTCTTTTTAATTATAACTTTTAATGGTCTGAAATGTTATAATTATACAAAAGAAAAAAATTGGATATAATTTTTACATAATGATTTTGTAACATACCAAATTTCAGCAGAAAATTCCCAATAGTTACCACAAGTCAACTATAATATCCAGAAAAGCACAATGAAATTATTTCTGGCAACCAAAACTACCAACTGGAGATCACCTTCAGGATGACTGGTTCACCTTTACGAAAATCTTCCCCTCAAATCAGCTACCCAGTCTCAGAAAGTATGAGAACAGTTCTTATCATTAATATTATTCCATGATGGGTACCAGCTAATGAGAAACAACACACCTGGTTCCTATTGCTTTCTTCAATTATTCCCCAATTAACAACAGCTTAGTCGACTTCTGAAATGATGTCTAGACTAGAAACAAAAAGCTATATCATGGTGCTTTTCTATTATAACACATACATGCATTAATATACATTAGAAAAAAGAATTTCCATATTCTTAATAAATTAATTCACTTATTTTCATAATTACATATCACTGAATAATAATAAGCGGTATTATTATTAACTTCTCATTAAGATATGCAAAACGTTCTCATTCAAAAAATATTTAAACCGCTCTGTCTCAATATTAGAGCACTTAGTCTTTTCTGTGACCTTAATATTTGCACATAATTTATGCAACATTGTCATTCACCCTTAACAGTAGGGGTGTAATGATTCAACTTTCTCTCAATTTGTTTCCATTCTTGATTCAATCAATTTCGAGCTAAGTTAACATTTATTTTTCTATAGAAAATAGTTAAAATACAATATTTAGCTACACTGAAAAACACCAGACTTGTTTAAGGACTCAAAAGCGTCAACAATTTCTGGTTTGTCTTCCATTTTTAAACAATGCATTTTAGTGTTTACATTCACAGACTTTGATTTGATAAGTGAGAAACGCGTAAACAATGAAAGAAACCCTTGCTTAGAAAACATTTGTTTAAGTCATCAGAAAAAAGAAATTTCCATAAAAAATGGTGACAATTGATTGAATCGAAATCCAGCCATGATGAATCGGGAAGCAAATCATCAGCTCTTGATTGCAGTCCAGTAATCATTTTATCCCTACTTAACAGCAAAGCACAAATGGTTGACCTTGACATTTGACCTTTTAAAAAATGGAAAACCATTTTCTTATTATTTGCATCAATGATAATTTTGCAAAATAACCTTGAGAAACTGTATAAGTGTGTGAGGCAATTAGTACACAGGAAGTTAAAGTAAGAGTATCTCAGTATGGAATTTTTTTTTATATCAGGCTATTTTGTTGTTTGGTGAGGAAGTTAACATTTACTTGTTGAACAAACATTTACTTATTATTAAGTAACAAGTAAACATAGTAACAAGTATGCACTAAAACATCCCTCAATTTGTCCCTTAGTAACCAGCCTACCAACCACTTCTCCTCTTCTCTTTCACAAAGACATAGACATTCCCGGCAGAAAAAAATCCTAAATTTCAAAGAAAAAGAAAGAAAAAAATCTTGTTCCTACATACTCATATAACCATTGTACAAATAACACATACATCTATTATCATTTGCCAACAATCTAAGTCCTAACTATAAAAACATTAATCTTTTTCAGGGAGATTCTTATTTCCAAATGTCCAATGTTAGATATCAAAGAAAGTGGTTGCCTTGGAAACAAAGTAGGTTTATATGCCAAACAATAAACACTGGTGTAATATTTTCTGCTGAATGTGCAACATTAATACTTCCTGAAATAAACAAAAATCTTTTATGATAGACCTAAAGGCTAAACATTGATCCTGGCCACATTTATATTGGAATATCAATATTTTGTTACTATGTTTTATCAAATATACATTAGATTTGTGCCAAGAATTCCTATACCACAAAGGTGAAAGCTTGTTTTAGAAACAGAAGTGCTTGGATGTGAGGAACATTGTTACCAGTATGCTAGCTGCTTAAAAACTTAATATTTTGCTATGACCTTGACCTTTGATCTATTAATTTTTCAAATTCATAGCTTTTTTGCTAATAAGGCCAATAAAAATTATTATTAAACCAATAATGTTACAAAATTTATACAGTAATAAAAAAGCAATACTTATCAGATCTTGTAAAGTTTTTATTCAACCATTAACATACCTGATGATTGCAAATTTTTCATTTCTGAATGGAAGTGTTGAACGTTTTTACAGTAGAATCTGATTAAAGTTCTTATAAAATTAATTATCATTTAAACAATAACATGAATGAAAGGTCTTTAAATGTTTTCATTTTTGCAATAACAATAAAGCTTCCTATAAAAATATCATTTTAACCAATAATATAACAGATGAATATCATTGAGGCAATGACATAACAAATGAAGGTTATTTTAAACTTATCATTTAACCAATAACTAAACAATTGTAGCTGTGGTGTTTGACATATAGCTCCTTTTCCTTTCAGTTATGTAACAGAGTTATTATTTAACAAATCACATAACTATGGGGGCTGATTTAGTACCCTTTTGTGCCTCTCGTTGGCACTAGTGACAACACGACAAAGCGCAAACTGGGGTGTTGTCGCACTGTCGTCTTGTTGTCCTGTCTCTAGCGAGGCACGCCAAACGGTGTGCAGCGTGTTGTTGCAATGTCACATTGTCGCTTGGTTCAAATTGAAGGATTGGCCTATAAGCCAAGCGACAGGGCGACATCCCTACACCGCGCCACATGACAACGCGCCATTTGGCGTGCCGCGCTAGAGACAGGACTACAAGACGACAGTGTGACAATGTGCTGTTTGGCGCTTTGACATGTTGTCACTAGCGACAAGACGACAATGCGCTGTTTGGCGCTTTGTCGTGTTGTCGCTAGCGCCAACTAGACCCACAAAAGCGTACCAAATCAGCCACCATACATAACCAATGTGTTAAAATTGTTTTCATATATATCTATATAACATGTCTGATGAAAATTCTAGTAAAAATTTAATACAACAAATATTATAAAAAACTGATGAAGATTCCTGTAAAGCTAATAGACATTCCTGAAAAAAACTACCTATAAACTTAATAACTCAGCTACTTAAGATTCTTGTTAAATAACCAGTAAACATGTAAATAAAAAAACATAAACATTTAAAGTTTATGTAAATCAAGAAAGATAATATCTCAAACAGGACACACACCAACTCTAGGCTAACATAAAGAAATTAAATAAAATCTGACATTTAACAAAAATATACTTTATCCTACACTACCTGTTTCTATTGCTATAAGTAAATAAAGTACCACCAGTACAGCAGTTTTCCTGTATTAAACTATAAATTTCATCACATTACTGCTGAATTTATGCAATATATTTGCCATAACAGTCTGGTTAAAGTTTAAATGGGGTTCATACTCTCAGTGCCTGAAAGGGCAGATGATCTCTCATTTAAAGCATAGACCAACCTATTTAAGTTTGAGGGATCTCAAAATCTAACTACATAAATGAGCTAAAAACAATATAGAGCCTGTTCAGACAGCATATGCATGTAAATGAAGGCTGGTCTGGTTCTGTAGTGGTGCCAACGGCTAATCACTTTTGGTTATTGCAGGTTGTCATCTAAACATTAATGCAGGACAAACTTTCATGACACTGAACATTATTGTCCTCACTAAAAGAATTCACAGTGTAAATGTAAACAAATGTAAAAGAACCACCCCCACAAATCAGATTCATTGTGATAACTGTTTAGAAATTTAATGAAATAGCTCATATTTCAGTATACAGAAAGACAAATTACATGTTCATGGTCTGTAATAACATGATTATTTTATCAGTTTATTTTGTCCTGTAGCATTATAATGACTTTGTACCTGTAAAACTCATTAACAATAGGGTGGTGGTTTTCAACACATCAGTGCATTATTAATATTTCTACCATCTGTTGTATAATCAAATGATGATAATATCAACAAAGGATACTCCTTAAAATACTTATTATTTATTTCATTTCTTTTTCAAAAAGATATCATTTAACCACTTAACTCTAGTATTTCCTGTGCGTATTATCTCATTTCTGCACTTTTAGCCAAAAATTGCAATATATTATGTTGTATACTATTCACAATATTATTGTATTGATAATCCATAATAATTGAGTCATCATAGTACTTTTACAAAGATATTTGAGGTTTACCTATTGGTTTTACACCATGGTTTATCAGTCCATCATCTTTCACTTGCCCAACAATTTTTCATTATGATATTGTATATACCACAATAAAAGGGCAAGTTTAAGGAAGCTGCCTGAAGTTAAAAGAACATTTCTAACATATTGTCACCTTAGTGCAATTACTGGTTAAATCAAATTTAGAAGGACTTAACCTGTAACTGCATAAAGGTGAGGATATATATCACAAAGATGCTATTAGACTTAATATCATAAAATCCTTCCCTATATCATGTGGGATTCAAACTCATGACCACTAGCATACAAAAAAGCAAGTTTTAGAGCCCTGAATAAGAGTGTTAAGACCATTAAAAGCAGTTATCCCAGAGGTTATAATTATATTGATCATTATAAGTCTGCACTGAAGAAAGGAGAATGTAAAGGTACTTAGAGAGTCATATATAGGTTTTGTCATATAATGAAGGTAATAATGATGTTTTCATTCAAGTTTCAAGTAAAATGAAACTAGAACTATCACTAAATGTGATTAATACATGTACCCCCACAAGACTGCTTCAGAAATGAGGAAGTTACTAGTAACAGAATACCTTGCAAAAGAACTGAAATAGAGTTATGGTTGTGGGCAATTAAAGATAGTTGTGGTTCTTGTATGTTGCATTTCCTTTCAATGTGGTTGACCATTGATGATGATGAAGTTTTAATGAATTACTCTGTAATATGTCCAAAAAGAGTTACACTTCTTGAGCACTGCACTTCCTCTCATTGCGCTTGACCATTGAATGAAGTTTCATTGAATTCTAAACATTAGTTTTTAAGTTATGCACCTGACAAGGAAAAGGAACAAAGGGCAATAACTCCACAAATACTGAAGATGGAATTATGGTTATTGAACACTGCACTTCCTCTCATTGCACTTGACCATTGTATGAAGTTGTATTGAATTCCAAATACTAGTTTTCAAGTTATGCACTGGACAACAAAGTAACAAAGGCCAATAACTGTAATAAGTCCAAATAGAGTTATGGTCTTCTGCGCTGCACTTAATCTCACTGCCCTTGACCATTGTATAAAGTTTCTTTGAATTCAAACCATTAATTTTCAAGTTATGCACTGGACAATAAAAAATAACAAAGGGTAAAAACTATTAAATGAGTCAAGAAAGAGTTATGGTTTCTGTGCACTGCGCTTTCTCTCAATATAATTCCAACTGGTAGTTTTCAAGTTATGCTCTCGGCAAGAAAAAAGTAATGGAAAAGTAACAAAGGGCAATAACTCTGTTATTACTCTAAACTGAGTTATGGTTCTTGTGCACTGCACTTCCTCTTATTGTGCTTGACCATTGTATAAAGTTGTTTTGAATTTCAACCAGTACTTTACAAGTTTAGTTATGCTCCGGACAAGGAAAAGTATCAAAGGGCTATAACTCTGTAATTTGTCAAAATAGTGTTATTGTTCTTGTGCACTGCAATTCCTCTTAATGTGCTTGAAGATTGCATGAAGTTGTATTGAATTCCAACTAGTAGTTTTTAAGTTATACTCCTGACAAGAAAAATTAACAAAGGCCGATAACTCTGTAATTAGTCAAGATGGAGTTATTGTTCTTGTGCACTGCACTTCCTCTCAATGTCCTTGATCATTGTATGAGTTGTATTGAATTCCAAACATTAGTCTTCCAAGTTATTCTCCGGACAAAAAAAAGCAATGGAAAAATAACAAAGGGCAATAACTGTGTAATAACTTTAGATAGAGTTATGGTTCTTGTGCACTGCACTTTCTCTTATTGTGCTTGACCATTGTATGAAGTTGTTTTGAATTCCAACCGGTAGTTTTCAAGTTATGCTCTGGACAAGGAAAAGTAACAAAGGGCAATAACTCTGTAAATAGTGAAGACGGAGTTATGGTTCTTGTGCACTGCACTTCCTCTCAATGTGCTTGACCGTTGTATGAAGTTATATTGAATTCCAACCATTGGTCTTCAAGTTATGGTCCGGACAAATAAAAAAAAAAATGGAAAACTAACAAAGGGCAATAACTCTGTAATTACTTTAGATAGAGTTATGGTTCTTGTGCACTGCACTTTCCCTTATTGTGGTTGACCATGGTATGAAGTTGTTTTGAATTCCAACCAGTAGTTTTCAAGTTATGCTCCAGACAAGGAAAAGTAACAAAGGGCAATAAGTCTGTTATTAGTAAAGATGCACTGCTTTCTCTCAATGTGCTTGACAATTGTATGAAGTTGTATTGAATTCCAACCATTAGTCTTCAAGTTATGCTCCGGACAAGGAAAATGCAACGGACGGCTGGACCGACCAACCGACCACCGAGTGACTCCTATATACCCCCCCAAACTTCGTTTCAGGGGTATAAAAACCCAACAAATTCTGAATTGAAAGGGAGATAATTCTAAACAATCAAGATAACAGAGTTGTAGAGGTTTTTATAACATGATAAAAGTACCAGTGATGCAGATGGAGCATAGTGTCAAAACATTTATAATTCATAAGCTTTTGATGAATTGATGAAGTATTAGATATGCTAGTTTAACAATTAATTTAAATTTAAATGGGGAAACTTAAAAAAATGAAGGTGTCAATGTTAAAGACTTGGTTTGCATTAAATATACAAAGAAAACAACCATGAGGAACAGATATTCCATGCTCAAACTTAATGCTTTTATGATTGCAAATTAAGTAACAAACATGAAATTCAAACAAAAAAATTGGTAAGTTGTTATAAATATTTTACACATATGACGAAAATTTGTTTTACAGCATGTCATTTACAAAATCGAAAGAAAAGCAAATAATGTACTCTAAAAACCTATAAAAATGATAGCAATCACACCCTGTTATATGGTAATGAGTGAAATGATATTAAAAATACTTAATGTACACCGCAAATAGGGATATTACACGATTTGTAAAAATATAGGGTTAAATCATTAACCTGTCACTAGCCTGCTATAATCTACCCATGTGTCCGTCTGCTCAGACCGTCTGCACTGTTTTCTTTCAGTCAGTACATATTTTGAAATTTTTCCCTAAAAGTGATGAACTCTAAAAGTGAAAAAAATTTGTCCAGATTGAAAGATGGACATGTCCATTTAAGATATTAAGTGTGAAAAAAAGGAGTTAAACATACTTTCCCTATAATAACTATCCCAAATTCCTGTTGCACTAATCAGATAATATTGTCAAACAAAATATTCAATCTTTTTTTTTTTTTCACTGTGGCTTAAGTATTCAACTTGTAATGTAATAAATGGTATTGACTATACTGAAATATGATATTTTAAACAGGGCAACCATTTAGGAAATTGATTTAACAAAATAATTCAGGTATCAATAACTTGATTTCCGTTCATACATCAGCATCAGTGATTGTTCATTTTGAATGAGTCATCATGCAGGCAACTGCTGCACAAAGAAACATTTAAACTTCCTTGTATTTACCTATAAACTTAAATTGTTTTAATATATTGAACTCTGTACTGTTGTTATCTTTGGTATCAACCTAATAAAAGTATATTATTTTAATTATGACAATATAAAATCTTCTCTTACAGAAAATAGTTTATATTATAGAAAAATACAGTATAAACTAGGTAAAGAATGCAGAAAAAAAATAAAAATTTAATCAAATTATATATTTGAATCATAAAAAAAATAAAATTCTATAGCATGAAAAAATGAATTATTGGTATATCTACCAAACAATAAATGGAGTGTACAATTATTTCTTAAGAGATTTTTTTCTCTATACCAACACTGCACAAAGAACTTTAAAAACAAATTCTATTATAAATTTCAAAATAAATATATACATAAGTAAATATAAATTTATAGCTGTTGTAAAACTATGAAAAATATGAAGAAAAACAGATTATAAAAATCTTACTGTATCCATTTTGTATAAATCCTTTTTTTAATTTTTCAATCTGCAAACACTTAAATCAGTCTGAAAACGTTTAAACTTTCAACAGTTTAAACAGAGATACCTGAATGCATGAAAGAATTCGAAATATCTAAATTTATGTACACATAAATAAAGAGATTGAAAAATAACATGCACATTTTTTATTGAGGTTAAACTTTCCTCTTAGGTGTGCTTTTGTGTGTATGTGTGCGCTTGATATTTTTAATAAGGAAAAGTACTTCGGGAAGATATAAAAATCTATTTTGCATTTTAAATCTTGCATGCATTTTTGCATGAATGCTTTTTTACGTAACCTTACGTGACCTTTCTACAAGGTAATAGGTGTAAAGTAAGGCAAGCATACAATAAAATTATGTATGGTAAATTCATTCAATTCTTAGAGCATAAAATATTTTGCAAGTTACAAAATTATTACTGGTATAATATTACAGCACTTAAACAGGTAATAATTCTACACAAAAAATATACAAAAATATTATCAAATTTCATAAATTATTAAAATTAAAATGCATTTTAGAATACAGTAATTGAAGATGAACAGTGGCCCACCCAGTAGTAGACATGCCTAAGCAGCCTTTAAAGCCTACCAAAATTGGGTTCAAGCCATACTAGGGTCATGACATGTGACATTGAATCAGATTCAATTATCATTATAAAATATCGATTTTAAAGCTGAATGATTCACAATCAGGCTTTAAACCCTTAACCTGCTGCGACTGAAAGTGATCATACAGCCCATGTCATCTAGACAGAGTCAAACCAGCCTGCACTGATCTAGAATATCTGACCATGCTTTATGTTTTTATTTTTGTACATGTGTTTTGATACTGAAATCCCTTCAACATCGAGTGGACTGTTCCGAATTCAAAGAAGGAAAAGTCCATTAAAGAAATTCAGCAGTTAGGAGTTATCTTTAATCTATTAATTACCTGACAATATCACACTTTATTACTTTTATTTTTAAAATTTTTTGCAAAGTCATTCTCCTAATCTAACTGATGTTCGATTTAATAAATTACCAAATAACTCCTATTCTTTTAACCTCTTTAACTTATCTTTTTATCCACTTTTTCAAAAAGGAAGATTACCTTTGAATCTGTGGCAGATTAAGTCAAAGACCTCTTGCTTCTGTTATGGGATACTCAGGTTTTGTGTTATTATAGCTGATGGGCTATTTTGAAAATTATATATAAATTTGGGATTAAGAACTGATTAACTTTAACAGGATTTTTCTTTCATCATATCCCCTTGTTAGTTTAACTTCTACATTAATTAATTGAAGGATCAATTACAATTTAAAAGAAGTAAAAAGGTAGTCTATTTAAATTGTACTCAAATGAACCATAAAGATCTTAAAACATACCAGAAACAATCAAACTGTGAAAAACAATTTATTTTTGGAACATATTTCAAATAAACAGCCTGATGGCAGGAAAAGGACAAATGTATATGACCTTCCCTGCAAGTAGTGGACACAAAAAGTTCAAATCAAAGTAAATAACCCATTCCGTACATATATTTAAATATTATACTCCCCATATAAAACTCTAATAGACTGTCCCAAATTCAAAACAGGGCAAGTCCATTTACATTCAATCAAGTAGGGTTGTGAAGATGTTTCCCTCCTTGTTTTTGATAAGTGAGCAGTTTATAATTTGCCTTTGACCATATAACATGTTTATGTGTAACCTAGGTATGTAGAAAATGTTGTTATACTATTTTTGTATCTTCTTGTTTTATGTGAACAGGCTAGTGTTCATGTTTTATATACTTGGCACAACAGTGATATGCCAAAAAATTGTAAATTTTTGTGAGTACTATTTTTTGTCAATTTCTCCATCAAAGATTTTAGTACTGTATCTGCAGTAAACTTGTAGTTATTTGCATGGTACTGATTTTGTAAATTTTCTTTAATTAAATTAGATATCACAGCTACTGTAACATAATATTGTAAAATCATGAATAAATCAGAGGATTTTTTTAACATATAACAAATTTTAAGGCCGGGGCTGTAATTAGTTTTGTGAATTTGTGTACCCTGAGAGAGATGATTGTCTGATATATATTGAAAATAACAAACACATATATGGACATCTATTTTGTGTGTTTTACCTTTATAAATCAAATCCTTTTAAACAAAGAAATTTATAAATTGGAATTCATAAATTTGCATAGTTATTGCTTGTATTAAATCCATTGGAATCCAGAAATGTCTATCAAAATCTCATGGACTGATTCCATTGAAATATCTATAATGACAGTGTTTAATTGAATCACCAGAAATGAAAATATGATTTGACCTTAACCACAAAATTCATCACCACATTATACAAACATTATACAGTAGACAGTGTCTGTCTCCTGCCAAAGTATAATATCATTATGCAGGTATCAAGATCATAGATTTTTATAAAACTGGAGGCAATCTGAGAAATTAACCTCGAAACAAGTTCTGTAGAACATTAATCCGGTGCCTATGTAGTACTTCAGTAAAACTAGCAGGAAAGTTTCCTTGCATGAATGAGTCTTGAGTCCATGGCGGGATTTAAACTCACAGCAGTCCGGACAAAGTTATTCAGTAAGCAACTTTACTATATTGGCCACTGAGGAAACAAACAAACAGACATTGAAATAAATGATACCAACTCACTTGTTACTCATCAATGATATCATCATCATCATCATAAAATATCTCAAAGTCCAAATATCTTATACTCATATTTCACTGTTTATCCAAGCTGTTTTTATACAGGTAAACATCAAAACAGATATCTTGGTCAATATCTCCAGGTATTACATCTTTACCAGATGTTTAACTGTTTAAACATGTACTTACTTAATGAAGAAGCCTTGAAATATGAAGAAGCCTTTTGCCTCCTTAATTAACACCTGTTTTTTCCCTCTAGTTGAGTCAGTTTTTATGACATTAGAGTACTTTTGTAAAGTGTAAGAAGATTTATTATACTGTACAAGAATGTTTTTTCATAACCAACATTGTATAAAATAGTTGATGACCAACAATATACAGTAATTGTGAAGAAAAACAATAAATATCTTGTTCAGGACTTCAAGAGAAGTAAATTATGTTTTCACTGCATTTAGTAACTATATCATATCAAGGGACTTAATACTACAATTATAAAGTACCAGCTCTTTTCATTATTACCTCCCTTAGACATTTTCACTAAACAAGCAAAACAAATTATACTAACTAGTAATTATCCAAACCGTCACTAAAAAAAGACATTGATTTACTTTTAAGATTTGCATTAGGTACAGACAAGCCAAACTGCAAATAAGCCTGTATTAACAGGTTGTGTTCTTCATTGCAGATGAGATAGGGCATTGGCATTTTGTTCATAACTAGCTACATAACAAAGCCGAACACTGTCACCATTCAAACAGCTCAGATCATTGACAGTGCAAAAGCTATATTTTCTGACAGAACCACTTTTGTATCATGAGAGTTTAACTGATATAATAGACCATAAAAGCTTTTAAGCGCAGTATGTCTAAGCATAATTCTAAAATAGCGAAAAACAGAATCTCTAAAGAACGCCCAAACATGATGAAATTGTAAATGTTGCAGTTTCTATTTGATTGAGCGTGATCATGGATGGTATTGGAAAGTGCAAGTTACAATCCATATCCCCTAGCATCGGCTTCAGCAAAATTCAACAGTAAACAAAAATTTTGAATTTAGAAACATATTATAGACCATCTAGTGCAAAAAGCAGACTTATGACTACCACTATCAAAGTAAGTGTAATCTGACAATAATTTATCATGCTAACTTACTTCATCACATGCAGGACAACGTGGTCTTATCAATTCCGCGTAATGTCGTTCACAGTAAAGTTTTCTGGAATGCTGGCAGTAGGTCATGTCTACTAACAGTTCTTCGCACGTGGAGCACGTGAAACAAGCCGGATGGAAACATACGTCAGCACTAAGTTTACCAGTTAGGACGACCTGCTCACCTTTCTCGATCTCACCACCGCAGTTAAAACAACTCTGAAAATATACAATATACATAATAATAATTAAACTTGTTAAAAATTTCTGAAGAAAGTGAAATTTAAATAACAGTATTAATATACAATATATTATTGTAGGATGACAAAGTGAATATTTCATATGCCAGATCGATCTACTTTGATATATACCTAAATCTTCATGCAACAACTATTTTTATATACATGTATGACCAAAATAAAATTCATAATTTTGTTTAGTTTCCAAATTTCCCTTTTTTCACACAAACAAGCCCTAGATAAGCAGATGGAAACTGCAATGGTTGTTTTCCTGTTTTCAGCATATCCCTTTCTTAAGTATGTTAATGTTCATATAAAACCTTTCTAAATAAAACCCTTCTAAATAATAATAGTATTATTGATGGAAAGACCTGTGGGTGAATCTATAATTTTCACAATGATATTTATTTCATGTAACACAACTTTCCACAAGGGTAGAATGGTAGATGGGAGGTAACTCTTTCAGGCTTACATAAAATAAAACCAGGAACTATCATCAGAGATGCTGCTGTGTTGATTTTTTTACCAGCTGTCAATCAAATAAATGTTAACAGGTATTCATTAATGTCAAGATTTTGACAGATTTCTAGTAAGGAAAACATACTTGGAAATCACTGTAGATGGAGAACTACAAAATATTTGTTTGTTTGTTTGTGTTTGCATGACATATGAGCCGGCAGACATTACTCAGAATGTTGAGCCTGTTACAGCAAGTCAATCAACATAACTTCACTGGGTCTGAATGTAATGGAAACCAACCATACAGATTATCAGAATCTCAAAAAACATTTTGTCTCCCATTGAATGGTTTTTAAATTTGAATAATCTTACAGCTTGAAAACTTGCAAAATAAAATTATACTTCTTCACAAAATTATGAAAAGATGAAAATGATAACAATGATTTCCAAAATACTATGAATATTTACATAATACCTGTATTATAAAACAATTCACATAGTTTATTCATATTTCTTTTTTTCATTTTGCTATCACACATAAAAACATTTTGTTTTTAAATCTTTGAAGTCAATCTGCTAACTCATTTCAAATGATTTAAGAAAATTTGAATCAAACTTTTAGTTTCTGTTTGAATTGTTTCTTATATCCATAGTCTGAAAGCATGATATAGCCTTCAGAGAGTCACATCAGTTTGTTTCTTTTTCTGGCTTTAAGGACAATTTTAACACATCTTTTGGATAAATCCCAGCGGTCAATCCACCTAGTATCAGCTTTCCTGCATAACTCAGAAAACATGAAAGTTGGAAGCTTCAAGACCGCTTAATTTGATATTTGTGAATTTTAAATTCAAAGTAAGATAAGTAAATCACAGAAATGTAGCAGATGTATAGATTTAAACAAAACAGATTGCATGAACCTATCCAAGCATGCCTGCCAACATGTTACCACTGCCGTACACCCATCAATTATCACTGACAGAAAAATTCTATCATCTGTCAGAGAGTAGAAATTTATGATTCTTATTTGATCTGTCAATATCATAAATTATATTTTTTGCTTGGAGTAAATACAAGAAAACAGGCTAAATATGCAATTAAAGAAGTTATACGCTTCCATAACCAATAAGATGATGTTAAAGGAACTCTACTAAGAAAATTATGCAAAAGATAATAAATAGATATTATCAGATATACTGAGAAATAAATTGATAATCAATTTTTGCGCTATTTAACTTTCAAACGTTTTGGAGTTATTTTGCACAATGAAAATGACTTTTCTGGAAAAAAAACCATAAGATCTGAAATTTCGCAAACAACTTATTGGTATAGACCTACATTAAATGGTATAAAATTCTTGAAAAAATATAACTGTCATGAGTATAAACTAGTCCCTTTTAATAAGAAAAACAAGAACTGCCACTGTCATGGTGTGAAAACCCCCGCATACCACTTTGTCAAAATCAACAGTTGCCATTTAGAGCTCAAGAACAACCTCCCTGCCAAATCTGAGGTTACTAAGTCAGTACATTGCTAAGTTATGCATACTACATGCTTCAAATGTGAAAATGTCAAAATCAAAACACTGCGGACATGCATTCTTAAGCATTTAAGCAGACAAGCTTATAATAGTAAAAATCCCTGTGACCTTGACCTTTGACACAGTCACCATAAAATCAATAGCGGTCATCTACTAGTCATAAACAACCTCAATACCAAATATAAAGACTGTTGACCAAAGCATTTTTATGCAACTGAGCGGACAAGCTCTTATAGTCTAGGCCACTGTGACCTTGACCTTTGACCCAGTGACTTCAAAATCAATAGGGGTCACCTAATGGTAAAGATCAACCTCCATGCCAAATATGAAGACTGTGGGTCAAAGGTTTCTTAATTTATTGGGCAGACAAACTTTTTGAAGTTAAGGTCCCTGTGACCTTGACCTTTGACCCAGTGGCCTCAAAATCAATAGGGGTCATCTACTAATCATGACTAACCTCCATGCCAAATATGAAGACTGTGGGTCAAAAGAATCTTAAGTTATTGGGCGGACAAGCTTTTTTAATCAAGGCCCCTGTGACCTTGAACTTTGACCTAGTGGCCTCAATATCAATAGGGGTCATCTTCTTATCATGACTAACCTCCATGCCAAATATGAAGACTATGGGTCAAAGGAATCTTAAGTAATTGGGCAGGCAAGCATTTTTTAGTCAAGGTCCATGTGACCTTGACCTTTGACCTAGTGACCTCAAAATCACTGTGGGTCAAAGGAATCTAAAGTTATTGGGCAGACAAGCTTTTTAAGTCAAGGCCCCTGTGACCTTGACCTTTGACCAAGTGACCTCAAAATTAATAGGGATCATCTACTAATCATTACCAATCCAAATACCAAAGATGAAGACTGTGGGTCAAAGAAATCTTAAAGTATTGGGTGGACAAGGAAAAACCGACGGATGGCCGGACAGCCGGACGTCCGAAAAGACAAGCTGATTCCAGTATACCCCCCTTACAACTTCCTTGTGCAGGGGTATTTTGACCTGGTGGCAGCCTCTCGACCCTGTTATCATGGGTTAGAACTCTACAAGGATAAGAGAAGTATAAATGAGCTGGAAGCTTCCATCACAAATCAGCTTAAGTAAAATATTGTTTGGAACAGTTCATTATTCATTATCAAGATTATGATTTAAAGTTTGTCAGCAAACAGTATTAGAGCCTAGACTGGCTGGCCTCAGGCTCTATACTTAGGTAGCAACGACTAATATTATAACTTCCGGTTCCGACAGGGTAAGGATAAAACTAGTGGACTAACCCAATTGAGCAATTGGTGTAGTATTAACACTGCAGTGGGTTCTAATAACTGGAGTCTTTGCATCTCTTAGCTCCTGCAGGCCAGGTGGTTGTCAATTGACCCCTTGTGTTGCTTTGAATTTTGTAACATCAAAGTTAGCAAAAGTCATCTTTCCTGTTTCAGAGCCATATGACCTGTACTGTGTTTGTGTTGGTGCATGGTAAAACCAAAGGAACACTGAAGTGTCTAATTAACCAGACTTATTCAAGTTATGGCATATTACTACATCAAATAACAGACAATACTTTAAGGGTTGAGAAAAATTTCTTAGATGATTAATTTTCTGCAGTCAGATCTTAAAATAGCTAAAGCACACAACTAAGAGCAGACAATAAATTACTTTTCAGAAGTACTTTTTTCAGAATGATTCATCATACACTTAATTTGCTCTTTACCAGTGTTATAAATAAGAAAATAAGTAATGAAACAAATGTAAAAAATGTGTACAAAATTTACCCTGTAATTTTTGTTGCTAAGTAATCTGCGATATTAATACAAAATGTGAAGTATACTAGCTTGTATCATAATTATGCTGAAAACAATGATATCTAATTAGTGAAGCTATAATTTATTTAACTAATTTCATATTGGTACTATTGAAAATTTACTGTTTTTAATCAAATACAATCTTGTGAAAGCACTTAAATTTCTCAACCCTCAGTCTGAACTTTTTAAAAAACCACAGAGTCTTGATGACCCTTGACCGCTTGCCTGAAATCCATTGCTAGAAAAGTTTAACTTTTGTAGAAAACCAAAATTAATTAAGCATAAGTGAAAGTTTTTTTCATTTATTTAAAGCAGATCAGATCAACTTGCTGTAATATATTGTATATTCTCTAAAGTATCTTTTTATTTATTCATTTTAAGGGGTTGGGGTGGCAGGTATCTAACACTGATTTTGTCTTGTCGAAGTTTCAACCATACAAGCTATTAATAGCTTTTCATCAATCAAGTAAAGACTCTATAGCATTTACAGACTTTACTTCCCAAAAATTACTTCCTAAAAATATATATTCTCCCTCCATTTATTGACTGATAATAATTTATTGTTCAGACATGAAGTTATTAGTAAAGATGAGTTTTGTGTTTTACGCTACAACACCATCATTTACAGACAAATACATCAACAAATTCTGAATTGCAAAGATTTTTTATTTTCAAGATACATTTTGCAGAAAGGCTATTTTTGCCCATCTGGAAAATTTCTGTTTAATCCATGCAGTGAAATAAAAAGAAATCTATTGCTTATTACCCATTGTACTCGTGACCTTGACCTTATTTAACAAAACAAGAAGCAACTGCATTCACATGTCAAAAAGATTTTTCTTTTATATCAATTTAACACATCAATATGCATCGTGACCTTGTCCTTCATTTTTTTTTATCTGCAAATAGAACTCATCAAGGTGCATACACATGTAAAGTTTAAATGTAATAGATAAGTTAATGATCATACATAAAAACTTAATCAAAAAGGTTAACTTCCAATGCCACTGAATGGTTCATGACAATAGGTTTTTTTCTCTCTTCAAAACATTGAGCTAAAAAGCAGTTCTCTAAATGAAGAGACACAGATTATTCATTATTTTATACTTCCTTACAGACCAAAACACAATCATAAAAGACCATGCCATTGTCTCTGATGTCAAATACTTCGATGTTAACTTACTGTTGTTTTTTGAGCAGGTTTGACAACACCTAAATCCATGGCAATGTTATCTCTCAGTTCCCTAAACACCTTGAACTCCTTCACTTCCATTGGACCATCTAACATCTTGCAGAAGTCACTGGAGAGATCTTGTTTTGGAAGTTGGTATATTAGTTGAATGTCCCTGTACTTCTCACCAGGTGATCCTAATCGTGGAACTTTGTGATTGGGTAACTGTTCCATGTACTCTTCAATCTGGAAACAAATAAGTGTTAAGTTTTCTTAATAGGTATGAATTAAGTGCTTTCCAAAGCATCTTAACTTTCTGATGATTTATGACATAAATAAATCTATAGTATGCACAATTAAATCTAATAAATGACAAAATGAAAAGTTTTTCTTCTTTTGGCTTACAATTGAAATATGAAAGAAGTGTTTATGAATAATGTAATGTCAAGGTTTAGCATTTGACTTGTGTATACATTTTTTTTTTAAAAAAGCTAATCTTTAATAATGAGAATAAAGACCAAGAAAGGACCGCAACATTCATGAAATGCAGCTGCCACAATATCTGAAAGCAATGGTATCCAAAGGGGCACCAAACTGGTAGGGGCCAGTGGGGTGGAGGATTTATTAACTAATTTTGCTAGACTTTTCCAATGTATCATGCATAACCAATACTCAGTGATTCATGGAAAAATCCCTTACTTGTCATACACAATTTTTATTGCAAAGCATCTCTATTAATTTAAGCTTTTGATTTGAAACAAAGCACAAATTTTGACCTAGGTCCTAGCAGTACACATTGCCCAATAAAGTTCCTTTAAAATATATTTTTTTAAATGCAAGATCTATTAAATGCCTTGTTTCATAGATAACTTTATTAGCACATTCTCAATTTGAAATCCGGACCTTGAAAAAAAAATTTTTTCATACAAAACTATAGACCACATACAAAACTATAGACCACTTAAAAAGAAAGAAAATTGAAGAATACTTTATCATTAACAATGGGTGGTGTATGCAACAATCAAAACTAGAACTATCACTAAATGTGATTAATACCCCCACAAGACTGCTTCGGAAATGAGGATGTTACTAGTAACAGAATACCTTGTAAAAGAATTGAAATATAGAGTTATGGTTGTGGGCAATTAAAGATAGTTGTGGTTCTTATATGTTGCATTTCCTTTCAATGTGGTTGGCCATTGATGAAGTTTAATTGAATTACTCTGTAATAAGTTCAGAAAGACAAAGAAAAGGAACAAAGGGCAATTACTCTATAAATACATAAGATAGAGTTATAGTTCTTGTGCAATGCACTTCCTCTTATTGTGCTTGACCATTGTATGAAGTTGTTTTGAATTCCAACCAGTACATTTTAAGTTATGCTCCTGACAAGGAAAAGTATCAAAGGGCAGTAACTCTGTATTTTGTCAAAATGGAGTTATGGCTCTTGTGCACTGCACTTCCTTTTAATGTCCTTGACAACTGTATGAAGTTGTATTGAATTCCAACCAGTAGTTTTCAAGTTATGCTCTGGACAAGGAAAAGTAACAAAGGGCAATAACTCTGTAATTAGTCAAGATGGAGTTTGAGGGCCAGCAGCTATGGTTCTTGTGCACTTCACTTTCTCTCAATGTGCTTGACCATTGTATGAAGTTATATTGAATTCCAACCATTAGTCTTCAAGTTATGGTTCGGACAAAAAAAGGCAATGGAAAAGTAACAAAGGGCAATAACTCTGTAATTACTTTAAATAGAGTTATGGTTCTTGTGCACTGCACTTCCCCTTATTGTGTTTGACAATTGTATGAAGTTGTTTTGAATTCCATCCAGTTGTTTTCAAGTTATGCCCTGGACAAGGAAAAGTAACAAAGGGCAATAACTCTGTAATTAGTCAAGATAGAGTTATGGTTCTTGTGCACTGCACTTCCTCTCAATGTGCTTGACCATTGTATGTTAAAGTTATATTGAATTCAAACTATTAGTCTTCAAGTTATGGTCCGGACAAAAAAAAGCAATGGAAAAGCAACAAAGGGCAATAACTCTGTAATTACTTTAGATAGAGTTATGGTTCTTGTGCACTGCACTTCCCCTTATTGTGTTCGACAATTGTACGAAGTTGTTTTGAATTCCATCCAGTAGTTTTCAAGTTATGTCCCGGACAAGGAAAAGTAACAAAGGGCAATAACTCTTAATTAGTCAAGATAGAGTTATGGTTCTTGTGCACTGCACTTCCTCTCAATGTGCTTGACCATTGTATGTAGTTATATTGAATTCCAACCATTAGTCTTCAAGTTATGCTCCGGACAAGGAAAATGCAACGGACGTCTGGACCGACCGACAGACCGACCACCGGGTGACTCCTATATACCCCCCAAACTTCGTTTTTGGGGGTATAATAACTCTACACTGATTGGAATAATGCTTCTGCCAAAATATCAGGTAATTACCACACCATCTTGGAATCAAACACGCAAACACTGTGATTGCACAATAGATTTTCTGCATCATTTCCTACTTAATAATGTCTACAAATTGAAGGCATTCCTTTTTGCTATAAAGTAAGAAATTTTCACTTCACAGAAATTTCATATTTTATTGTTTTCAATAAACACATGAATGGAAGCTCTTTAAAAACATAAAATAAGCAGTTTTCCAACACTCCCAAATTATCAGAAAAAATAAATATGCCAAGTATTCTTACAAATGTCTGTCCAATATAAACTTTAACAAGAGCACCGCTAGGCCCAGCATTATATGCCCGAAAGTGTTTCTTTTTTTTTTTAGTAAGGATGAAGCATTTGTAAGACATTACATAAATTAAATAAAGTATAACCTCCTTCAAATAGCAATCCCCCTTAAAAGTTTAAATATTGTGGGCCAAATGGAACTTAAGTTATGCTCTGGAAACTGTTTTCAGTTTTGAGGTAATAGCCACCTTGATTTTTGACCTTGTGACCCCAAAATCAATAGAGGTCTTCTACCCAATATGGACAATCATCCTATGGAGTTAGAATATTGTGGGCCAAATGGAACTTAAGTTATGTTCCAGAAACCAAATTGCTAACGGACGGACGAACAGACGGACAGATGTCCGTCTGTCCGTTAGCAATTTGGTTTCCGGAGCATAACTTAAGTTCCATTTGACCCACAATCTTCAAACTTCATAGGATGATTGTCCATATTGGGTAGAAGACCCCTATTGATTTTGGGGTCAAAAGGTCAAAGGTCAAGGTCGTTATTACCTTAAAATTGAAAACAGTTTCCGGAGCATAGCTTAAGTTCCATTTGACCCACAATATTCAACCTTCATAGAATGATTGTCCATATTGGGTAGGATTTTGGGGTCACAAAGTCAAAGGTCAAGGTCACTATTACCCTAATACTGAAAACAGTTTCCGAAGCATAACTTAAGTTCCATTTGGCCCACAATATTCAAACTTCATTCACCCTATTGATTTCGGGGTCACTAGGTCAAAGGTCAAGGTCACAATTACCTTAAAACCAAAAACAGTTTCCAGAGCATAATGTAAGTTCCATTTGGCCCACTATATTCAAACTTCATAGGATGATTGTCCATATTGGGTAGAAGACCCCTTTTGAAATTTCAGGTCACAAGGTCAAAGTCACTTTTACCTTAATACTGAAAATAGTTTCTAGAGCATAACTTAAGTTCCATTTGGCCCACAATATTCAAACTTCATAGTATGATATTGTGCATATTGGATAGAAGACCCCTATTGATTTTGGGTCACAAGGTCAAAGGTTAAGGTCATTATTTATAACTCAAGTATTAATCAACCTACAGCTGTAAAATTTTATAGGATGAACAGCTAAATCCCATGTCTTACAAATGCTTCATCCTTACTAAAAAAAACACTTTCGGGCATATAATGCTCAGCCTAGCAGTGCTCTTGTTTCTTACTGTTAAGTACTGAGGATTGTCAAAGCACACTGTTTTATAAGCAGCTCTTGTTCACTTGTCAAAATATCAAAATATGCTCTTTAGCAAGGTTTTTTTTCCAGGGAAAGGAAAGTCCTGGAAGTCATTTTCAAAAATTGCGTATGTAATACTTGAGCGATGTTAGACCATCATAAAAATGTGTACTCGGTCTATTTTACATGAATTCCCAGAAATCTAAGGTTCCTTACTAAAGTGTTTTAAACAATGATATTTGAAGAAATAAGGTTTGATTTATTTGCAATTTGATCATATAAAAATTATGTTATTTTTTATGCCCCCACTTAGGGGGCCGGGAGCTTGGACATGATAGATTTGCCCATGTCTGTCCTTCCAGCTGTCATGCTGTCTCCCTATCACCAAGTCCACTGTAGAATGATAAAATAGTAAAATGTTGGCACATTCATGTCCTATAAACACATTTCTAGTTTCATATTGAATTATTTAAATTCTTTTAGATAAGAAATAATGAAATTTTACCTTATTTTTTTTGCTATGTAAGAATTTATCTTAGACAGAACTTCATCCATATTCAGACAGGGATTGAAGTGGATGAGGATTTTATTAGAGACCTAAGTTGACCAGACATAGATTCATTTAGTTTAGATTTGTTTGGTGACTAGATTTATTGACAACTCATTGAAGTCTTAAGATAACTTTATGTAGCAATTCCAATGAAGGCAAATTGGTAAGATGGTGTGTATCAGGAATGACAGATCTGTTCACAATGAAGACATACAGAGATATCTAATTGATTTATGTGAAGATTTGTGACATTTTATGTGGGAGTTTTTGATTAGAATGTTTTTTTTATTGTTATTTTAATCAAGTTGCGTCTGCTATTCCTCAAAAAATTAGATTGGTCAGTAGGAAGCTGTTTAGTACATAACAGTTTTCAGAGACCTGAAAGCCAGATTTATGATGAAGTGTAATGTCTCTTTCCAAAAAAAACAACCTTTTTCAAAGATCTATTTATTGACATATAAACGGATGACTGGTAAACAAAAATAAGGGCAGTGACTTGTTTTTGAACCTTATTAATGTCCTCAATCATTTATTTATTATATATTTATTCACAACATTAAACCATACTCTCTATCACAAAATGAGATTTTATGATACAAATGACCAAATGTGACAAAAATGATTTTAAAACAAAATTTGATCTCAATCTATAAGAAATAAGAACGTACAAAGGCAGTCTGGCCATTCATTATTGGCACCTACTGTGTCATACTGGTTACAATCAAAGGTTATATGTTGGCATTAATTATTAGAGAATGCATTCTATTATAAACATAGAAAAACAGGACACATTTAGTTGTTATTTTTATTGACATATTTATTACATAATGGATTTTACATGTTCTTAAAAATGCTTCATTTTCTTGCCACTTTTCTATCAAAAAGTGAAAGGAAGCTGGATTTTATTAATGTTCAACCATGCAGCAGAACGTTCCTAATATCTTCTATTCCTAAGTATTCAAGCATGTGAGATTAAATGATTATTAGTCCTACATCACTTCACATGCACTAATTATTTTAGCAGACATTAAGCTGCTTTCTGTATGATTAACAATATAAGGAAATACAGAAAACAGTGCCGGAGCTTTACATTTCTCAATATCAGATAATATCTATTACAGCTTTTAATACAGAAAATTTCCATGTAAATAGGAGTAATAATTTACGTATTCATTTTTGAAACCATTATAGTACATATTTAAAATGTTTTAAACCAAATTCAGCACACGCAATTTAAACTTTTATTATATCATTATTGTTGAAGTGCAGTCTCCTTTAAGCACAATCTTGCCTACAGACAAGTCTTTATTGACCAAACTTAGGAAATTTGGGAAAATGTAATTTCTATTGTCAGGCTGTCCTCTAGTCTGTTGGCATTTTTATAACTCGCAGCTTTCTGGCACGACAAAATCTACCCATGCAACCAGTCAGTGCAGACTATGGCAGATCAAGCGGCACATCCATGCCATCTGATTGTGGTTTGCATTGTTTGCTATTCTGAGTAAGTAAATATTTTGGAATTGTCCCAAAAAATGATGAATGGTTTTTAAATTTTCCCTACAGATGATGATGGTGTTGTCCAGATTGAAAGATGGACAAGTCTATGTTAGTTATTTAGGGTGGTTAGGATTAATTAAATGAGGAAAGTAGTGATGCCTTCTATAATAAGTTTGATATTTGTGATTAATAATCAGACATAGGCTATAGTAACTAGTTTTATAAGTGACCTGTATTTAGAAATGTTCTTTAATAACAGGTTTTATATGACATTGTGGTCTATATCTGAAATTGGTCCTTTCAGTATAGTAAGACAGTAAGACAAACTTTATTTCTGGTAATGGTTAACAGTACAAAACATTAGCATCCCAAAGGATGAAAAAAGTATTAAGAAACAAAAATAAACAAATAAATGTGAAGATAGTAATACATACAATTAATTCATATTGTTATTGTAATGAAATCAGAGCCTTTATTTTCAGATAGTCTTTAATAACAGGTTTTATATGTGGTCTGTATTTTTCAGACAGTCATTTAAATAACAGGTTTAAATGTGGTCTTTAAATACATCAAAGTGGTCTTTTGTCTTTTATTTTTATATTCCCGAAAGAATTTCTGGCATATAATGTTATACCCCTGACGTCCGTCCGTCCGTCTGTCTGTACGAACCCAGAGGTACTTGTGTGACTTGGAGAACATTATGGGTAACAGTAAATTCTCTTTGATCCTATTCATTCTGTTTTTACTTTTGTGTCTTTTGTTAAGCCTTGTGTGACTAAAAATGGCCAAATAGATCAAAGGAAAAGTCACATAAATACCATTTTGTGAGAATTCTAAACATTACTTTTAAGTTATACACTGGACAAGGAAAAGTAACAAAGGGCAATAACTCTACAAATACTGAAGATGGAGTTATGGTTATTGTACAATGCACTTCCTCTCGTTTCGCTTGGCAATTGTATGAAGTTGTATTGAATTCCAACTACTAGTTTTCAAGTTATGCACTGGACAAAAAAGTAACAAACGGCAATAACTGTAATGAGTCAAATAGAGTTATGCTTCTTCTGCACTGCACTTCATTTCACTGCCCTTGACCATTGTATGAAGTTTCATTGAATTCCAAACATTAATTTTCAAGTTATGCACTGGACATTAAAAAGTAACAAAGGGCAAAAACTCCTAAATGAGTCAAGAAAGAGTTATGGTTTCTGTGCACTGCACTTCCTCTCAATATACTTGACCATTGTATGAAATTGTATTGAATTCCAAATAGTACTTTTCAAGTTATGCTCTGGACAAGAAAAAAGCAAATGGAAAAGTAACAAAGGGCAATAACTCAATAATTACTCTAGACAGAGTTATGGTTCTTATGCACTGCACTTCCTCTTAATGTGCTTGACGATTGTATGAAGTTGTATTAAAATTCCAACTAGTAGTTTTCAAGTTATGCTCCGGACAAGGAAAAGTAACAAAGGGCTATAACTCTGTAATTAGTCAAGTTATGGTTCTTCTGCACTGCACTTCCTCTCAATGTGCTTGATCATTGTATTAAGTTGTATTGAATTCCAACAATTAGTCTTCCAGTTATACTCCGGACAAGGAAAATGCAACGAACGTCTGGACCGACCGAAAGACCAACCAACTGACCACCGGGTGACTCCTTTATACTCCCCCAAACTTTATTTCGGGGGTATAATAAACACATAAGATCATTTTACATAGCTTTCATTTCAGCAATCACATGAAGATTTTTAAAGGTTTTCCATAATGCTGCAATGTTACTTTGTTTTTCTTATTGGAGCTTGATACCTTTGCATGCTGACAAGACATGCTATTGTAAGCTGCTCAAAAAGGTCACTGTAACATCAATCTTGTAAACCACAAATATAAATAGGACTCTTCAAAAATTTTAATTTAAAAAGTCCATTTTATAATATCTGGTTGGGGGAGGAAGGTGATAGGGGATGTTGCAAATGGTATATACCTACCTCTTCACTGTTTAAAGCTGAGGGAACCCAGGAATATCCCTCTCGTAATGTTTGTTCTTTCGTTGACTGTGATTGCGGGTCATCTTCTCTATGCCAGCCCAGTCTGTCTCGAACATTGACAAAGTTCTCATTGTAAATGTCGTGAAGTTCTCTGGGACATCGACAAACTGAGCAAGTACTCCTATAGAAAATTGTATTAAATTTCTAATTCCAACATATTATATGTACATAAAGTTTTTATATATCCAGTAACTTGTAAATGTTTGAAGCAATTGATGTAACATTCAGCAAAAAAGCATTGGGTTATGAAGATCTTTGTTGCTCTGGTTCATACAGATGTTTGCTTGGACTTTTTATGAGATGCACAGAAAAAAAAATGAGAAATTTCTCAAGGTTATAAAGTAGGTACTAGTAGTAGATACAGCTGTGTGAAACAGTTACAGAAATTTAAATCTCGTTGTTTTTAATAGAAACAACATGCTAATTTTGGAAAGCCACGTCTATAAAAAGCTTTAAGCTCCTTGAATTATGTCTGATTTTGCATTCTATACAAGTAAGATTTGAGACTTCCAGACAAATACTTTAATAAAAATATTAAAAAATAATAATGTTTTCTATTAAAGAATAAGATTACAAAATAAATTTGAAATTTTGATACTGCTAAAGCTGGTGTGAAAGGAAATCACATGTTGCATTATGTTTAAACATATTTATCTTCGCTTCTTTGTGTAACAAGTTCTTGCAACTTATTTCATTCATCTACAAGTCATTTTTCTGGAACTATAAACCTTGAGTACTTGTGCAATTTAGTAAACATAGTAGACAGCCAAAAAAGGGCTTTTGCTCACATGTTGTGTTTACTAACAACCCAAGAAACTCAATCAAAGAGGGTCTAATTCTTTTAAACAATTTTGTTTTCATTTCCCTCAAAAAAACTTCTCTCCAATTCATTGTTGTACTGACATGTAATTAAGACCTACCTCCATTCATGCTGCTTGAACCCACTACATTTGTCTTCACATGCCAAACATGGCTGTCCTACATCAACCTCATTTACCACACATTCCTGAAAATATACAAACAAAAATATTATAATATCATAATCTCTCAACATCCTCCCGTGGTGATTGTATGTTTTACATGCATACTGTTCTTAAAATATATTTTATCAATATAACTTATCCTTCACATGAACTGGAAATTCTATAATCAAGAATAAAATTATAAGATGTTTGTGAAACATGACTTTAATAATGCCCCCAAATGACAACCAAAACAAATGTAAGTCATGTAACATGGACTTCTTAAATGTAAATTTTTGTAAATAACATAATGTAACTGTGACAGTGATATTCTGTCTTTTCTGCAATGCAACAGAGATTTAGAGCACATATTAATCTTCATTATAATGCAATAGTTTCCTTAATTGAATGATTTAGACACATTTTATGGCAAACAATATTTCATTGGTTATGATCACTGTGACTTTGACCTTTAACTTGACCTACTTACCTTAAAAAATATTCAAGGTCAACGACAAGCTATGACCAACCAAACCAACCAAATCTAAAGGACTGTAGGCCAAACGTTTGTCGGTCAAACCTATTGTTATTGTGCCCTTTGACTCAAAATCACTTTAAAGGGTCATCTACTAGTCATATGACTAACTTTCACAACAAATCTTAGGCAAAAGCTTTCTCTAGTTATTGGTTAGACTTTGAATGACTAATTGACCTTGACCTAAAGAAGCCCAAACCTATATTCTGCCCATCCTCTCATTATGATTAAAATTGCTGCCAAATAGTTTTAGTTTCTTTCCATCAATTCAGAAGATTAAAACAGACTATTGATTGAATGTGACCTTGACCTTTATAAAGGAGGGCCAATCCTGCACATGGAACATCATCTCATTTCTGCCAAGGGATTTCAATTTTCTTTTATCAGTTTAAAAGATACATATAGCAGACATGAAATTACTTACGGACAGAAAAACAGCCATACACATAACATTATATGCTGAATTTATTTTGGGCATCTTCAAACTTTAGTTCCCATTAAGTTGATGTTTTATGCCTAAGGATTGGATTTTATCTGTACACCTCATCAATGTGGATGCCTACAGTTAGACATCTTGTAAACAAATTATAGAATGAATTAACTTATAAACACAAGCAATAACACCCTCCTATTTTTAGCAAGTAATTTCACTGACTGCATTTTTTATGCTATGAAACTAATACATTTTAAATCACTCCCCCCATTTTTTTAATCATTTTTACAACCCAACAAACAATTTATTTCTCCTCATGCTGCAAGAGATTTTCATTAAGTTTATTAAATGTGGGATGCTCCCACAAAACTATCTATTTGTAAGCATTTAGATAGTAATTCAATTATATAAAATTATAAGCTGTAGAATGTTTTTAGCACTTACAATAATTAACATTTTTAAAAGCTTATACTGTTTATTACAATATATGTATTTTGCACATGGTATGTCGATTTATGCATATGAATGTATATATTTTTTTAATATATATGTGAAAATAACATTTTTTTTCTTAAAATTCACAATGGATAAATGAAATCACTGTTCTCTGTCTTGCAATCCTATAGAATAATATGTGTGACTTGTCTTGCCACCACAAGCATGTGTGTACCTTTTAAGGAGCATATTTTAAATTGAACCTTTCTTGCAACAGCAAGATATAGACTTGTTTAAATATTATGTCCGAATGTCACAAGAAAATTTTCACTGGATCAGCGTTTGCATGCACAAGGTAGAATGTCTATGAGTCCGGGCATTAGATAGCTTAAACCTGGATTTAAAACAACCAAACTACAAAGTAGATTCCTCACATGAAGTAATTTTATAACACTACTGCCCGGCTTTGCATAGGGGTAAATGATTTCAAGTCAAGGAATTTTTGACCACTAAGCTTGACTGGCTTACAACAGTGAAGATTTTAACCTAAATAAGTCAAAATTTACTCACATTCTCTAAATAAGTTAAACAAGAGGGCCATGATGGCCCTAGATCGCTCACCTGAATTATCAAACTCATCCAAACAATTACCTAGACAAGCATTCTGACCAAGTCTCATGACAGGTGAGTCAAAAATGTGACCACTACAGTGTTAACAAGGATTATCCATATTTGAGCAGTGCGACCTAGTTTTTTACCCAGGTGACACATATTCAAACTTGACCTAGAAATCATCAAAACAAACTTTCAGACCAATTTCCAGGATACTTGGATCAAAACAGTAGCAACTAGAGTGTTAACAAGATTTTTCTATTTTTAGCTCCGGTGACCTAGTTTCACATGCGATTTCGAACTCATCCAAGCAATTACCTAGACAAGCATCCTGACCAAGTTTGATGATAATTGAGTCGAAAATGTGACCACTAGAATGTTAACAAGGTTTTTCCATATTTGGGCGGTGTGACCTAGTTTTTCATCCAAGATGACCCATGTTCGATCTTGACTTAGAAATCATCAAAACAAACTTTCAGACCAATTAACAGAATATTTGGATCACAACAGTAGCCACTAGAGTGTTAACAAGATTTTTTATATTTTTAGCTCCTGTTACCTAGTTTTTCATCCGAGATGTCCCATGTTCGATTTATTCCCAGCAATGACCTAGACAAGTTTCCTGACCAAGTTTGATGACAATTGAGTCAAAATTGTGACCACTAGTGTTAACAAGGTTTTTCTATTTTTAGCTCCTGTGACCTAGTTTTTCATCCGAGATGACCCATGTTCGAACTCATCCGAGCTTTCACCTAGACAAGCATCTTGATCAAGTTTGATGATGATTGATGCAAAAATGTGACCGCTAAAGTGTTAACAAGGTTTTTCTATTTTTAGCTCCGGTGACCTACTTTTTCATCCGAGATGACCCATGTTCGAACTCATCCAAGCTATCAACTAGATAAGCATCCTGACCAAGTTTGATGATGATTGATGCAAAAATGTGACCGCTAGAGTGTTAACAAGGTTTTTCTATTTATAGCTCCGGTGACCTAGTTTTTCATCCCAGATGACCCATATTCGAACTCATCCGAGCTATTATCTAAACAAGCATCCTGACAAAGTTTGATGATGATTGGGTCAAAAATGTGACCACTAGAGTGTTCACAAGGTTTTTCTATTTTTAGCACCTGTGACCTAGTTTTTCATCAGAGATGACCCATGTTCGAACTCATCCAAGCAATTGACTAGACAAGCATTCTGACCAAGTTTGATGATGATTGGTTCAAAAATGTGACCACTAGAGTGTTCACAAGGTTTTTCTATTTATAGCTCCTGTGACCTACTTTTTCATCCGAGATGACCCATGTTCAAACTCATCCGAGCTATCACCTAGACAAACATCCTGACCAAGTTTGATGATGATTGGGTCAAAAATGTGACCTCTAGAGTGTTCACAAGGTTTTTCTATTTTTAGCTCTTGTGACCTAGTTTTTCATCCGAGATGACCCATGTTCGAACTCATCCGAGCTTTCAACTAGATAAGCATCCTGACCAAGTTTGATGATGATTGAGGCAAAAATGCTACCGCTAGAGTGTTCACAAGCAATTGTGGACGGCCGGACGGACGACGGACGACGGACATTCACCGATCCTAAAAGCTCACCCTGAGCAAGCTCAGGTGAGCTAAAAAAAAATATTGATGCAACCTTTAGAGATTCTTCTTATATACTCAATTTTTACTGTAACTTTTATAGAAAATAGCCAATAACTAAACTGCATGTTGAAGCTTATTGTTTGTAATAAAGGATTTGAACTCTACAGATCTGTTGATTTAAAGCATTCTACAAACTGTGAGATAATGCAGGAGATTTTCAGATATAATGAATAATTATCTGTCAGAACTTGAAAAATTGAGATAAGATAAATTTGTGTGTGTGGCTTTAATGAAAACTTTCTCTCATTAAGTAATGTTTATACTCATTACATGTGCATTATGTGAACATTAACCTGTAAAAACGTTTCACAATCCATCATAATAATCTGCCTGCATCACTTATTTACTTGAGAAGAATGGATTCCCATCTGTACAGTTTTGAGCAGCTTAATTAGCACATTGTTTTAATGTTTTGAAACACAACAACAAGTTTCTGTTGTTTGGAATGGTAAACAATTTTAATGAACATCATCACAGCTTTTGTTAGACAAACCCCGAAAACAGTCAACAACATTAAATTTTGTCATGAATATAGAACTTAAAGCTATATCCCATATAGATATGTCAACTGACCATGGTCTTTCTAATTGTTGTTGGATGACCAACTACTATTGATCTGACATGATTACAAAGTATGAATCAGATTATCTTGTTAATCCAAACCCAATATTTCATAATTGAAATAATTACATAATCTTTTCGGATTATGACATTAAAGGGTATAATCACTGGTAAAATAAATCATAAAAAGTTTTTGAAAAAAATCTACACTCACATTGTTTTTTTTATAATTATTCTGATATACATATATTATAATAATATGTACATATAATGTGTAATAATATGTAAAAATACAATATTTACAGAGAGTCTTTATGCACAAGAATTACACAACTTTACGTGAGACAAAATCTATCAAAAAAAGCACAAGTCTTGTGTACAATACATGTCAACTTCCGGGGGAAAAAAGAGTGTAACTACATTATGGTCTATCATCATTGTTCTTAGTGGATCTTCTGGAACGAACAGATGCAACATTTTAATATTCACTTTGTAAACCAAACTCTGCCAAAAATGAGATCATCAAAGGTATTATATGTCTAAGATTTTTTTCTTCAGACCAGACATACCACATATGTTCAACGTAGTCAGTTTAAAAGATGAGCAAGAAACATAATAAATGTCAATGTATTCTTTAAACAAGACTTGTATGAGGAGACATGTCTAAATGACAGCACACTCAACTGTTCTCAGAGCTGGATAGTTTACTTAATGCAACAGAGAAAAGGGGGAATAATTCTGCCAAAGTGCTAAGCAGACTTTACTTGCCCCTGATTATCAATTTGAAGTGAATACCTGTCCTGTAATAGTTTAGAAAAAGCCAAATACTTGAAATCAAAAAGGGAAATAATCAGAAGGTTATCTGAATACTAAATCAGTCAAAAAAAGAAATATTAAAATTTGTGCCCAGTTTCTCTGATTTTTTTCTCTTCTTTTTTATTAAATTTTGAACTATTGTAATTTAAATTTATTTTTAAAGTTATATGACTAAGACTTGTCCAACAGTAAACCATCTGGTAAGTCTAAATTACAAGATGCAGGCACAGTACCTGACAGCTCAGTATTATGATGATTATGCAAGACCATCTTTCATCTTTTCTATAATACAACATTGTAAATACAATATTGTCAATTATCAAGAAATTTACAAAATCACAAGATTGCCCTTAGAAGATCCATATCAAAATACTTAAGAGCAAAAAATCGAAAGCCAACAAGTTTGATTCCCCTTCACGTATAATGCTTTGCCAAAAGTCAATTAAAATACAAAAACCCGCCTGTTTTCTGATATGATTCCAGACCTACAGACATGATCATATTATGAAGATATAGTCCAGAATATTAACAGCTAATGCATTAAATATGTTTACATATTTACAGGTATATGTTGTCAGATGCTATATCATATTAAACTTATAACCTATCATTGCCCTTCTGTTTAACTCCTTAAAGCTGCAAGCCACCAGATGAGCCAAAATATTTCAAGAAAATCAATATTGAGAAAAATGTACTAACATTTTAAGAAAGATAAAATATTCAAGATCCAAGGTAAATTTATCACCTTATTTGAGGTTTAAGACTGAGAAAAATGTACTAACATTTTAAGAAAGATAAAAGTATTCAAGATCCAAGGTAAATTTATCACCTTATTTGAGGTTTAAGACTGACTTTTCTGTATTTTATCACCACATTTCTTCTGCGTTACTAATGCAGTAAGGGCTGCATATGTTGACCACTTTTTGGTAACTTTCTTGGATTATAAGTGCCAATTGCAGTATGTAAATTACTTTCTTTATTCAACTCACAATATTTAACTTTTAATTACATTTCTAGAATTTCATGAAAATTGACATGAAACTGGAGGTGTGCTGCTTTAAATCTGTTAAAATATACCTGCTTTCTATTTCGTTATAGGTCCATTATGCGTTAGTAAGCTATTTTAATTTTTGTGTTTCCAAAAGGTTACTCACTGGTCAATTACCTGAACCATTATTTTTTGGCAATAAGTACAATTATAGTGATTTAGTAATTTGTATGAAAGTCAAAATACTACTTTGTTTACATTTCTGCTGCTTTTATGACAAATAATTTCAAATTCAGCACTACTTTCACCAGAAAATAAACATTTTACATGCTGATAACTATTATTTGAATGTTATTAAAGTCATGGTTGCCCTTTCTTAAGATTGAAAAATTTATTTATTATCTGAGGCATAATGTGCCTTTAAAAGTCATTTTGTAGGAGGGGGAGGGATCAGCAGCTCTTGTTTTATATTTCTTTCCCAGTGGATTCAATTATCTTCTTTTTTTTCTACAAAACATCAGTGAAATACACAACAATTAGCTTTCAGTTTTATTTCATTAAATTATAATAATTACATGAATAAGAAATATTAGTGTCTTAAAATGTTCACACTGACATTTCATAGTTTTATATAGCACATTATCACAATAACAACAAAACATTTTCTTCCAGAGACAAAAATCTTACCTCATGACAAGAAATTACAATTGTTGGAATAAAAAACTTCATTGTTTTCTTTCCTTTCCTAAAATTTGATTAGTTTACATAAAAACACAAAAATACCTTAAGAATAAACAATCACTACAAAATAAATTTGATAATTAATTCACCAGTCCTCCAGAATAACTCAATAAGACTTGGCTTTATCTTAATTTGATAACTTACCCTTTATTGTACACCTAACTGTATAATGATTTAGATTGTTTTTAAATCAATATTGACAAACTTTCACCAAACAGAATTGATAAAGTTCAAGTCTGAGTGGACCATAGGGAAATTTATAATGCTTAGTGTTAACATGATTTATATATCTACTGTTTGTTTAATAAATCTGTTAATACCCTCCTCCTTGAAGTCTTACTATACTTAACCCTTGACCTGCTGAATTTCTTAAAGGGACTTGTCCACTTTACATTTTTGGAACTGTCCATTATCAAATTTGGGGATATCAGGATGAAAATTTGACTGGTAAACCTACAAGTATATTGTACAAGCTGGCCTGGCTTTAATTTGATGGCAAAGTCTAAACACTCAGTTCAAGCAGGGTAAGGATTAAGTTATATATGAACTTATATTTTAACTGGACATGACTGTCCTGCATTGAATTTGAAACTGTCCATTGTTGACTTAAGAAATCTTGGTACCAAACAATTTTACACGATAATAAGAAGGCCCGGAATGCGACAAAACTAATTATTACCCCTCACTTTTTTCTTAATGCTAATTTCCCATAGGCCTCTGGGAGTTATTTTTACTGTTAATGCAAGTGTACCACGTGACTAAGAATTTTGTACTGTTACATAGGTAACAGTATTTTTTAACAGTATAAAATCTGGTCACGTGGTCTAATTTCTAAATAAAATGAAATTAAATGGCCGCCATTTTTTTTCTCGATTCATTCTTATTTTCGACATTAAACCCCGATAGGACATCAATTTCTTCTCTGGAGTATCTATGACACCATTAAAATTTAGTAGTTCGCACCCTGGTGTGCTTTTCGTGTATAAAATATCTTTTTGTTGAATAGTCAAAAAGTGAACATCCGTTTTCAACGGAAGTACTTGCAATGTAAATAATTTTGTGACAAACTGGAACATGCAGACAATTTAAGCATGCAACAAAGGATTATTTAACAATTTTAATCAGTGAAACGTTACAGAGATGGTGGACAGACATAGGATATCATCGTTATTTTGTCAAAAACCATGGTAAGAATATTCTGGAAACAGAAGGATCAGATTTCACAGATCATAACCGTGTAAATGGGTTAGTGTTTTGTTTTCTAAATAAAACCTAGCTTATTGTATGTTTATGATTTGTAGATATCATCACTTGCATAAAGAATAAAAGAAAAAGAAAAAACTTCTGAAGTAGGCCTAAAGTACACTTAAAACTTAAAAGGTAAGTATAGTTATTTTTACTCTTGGTTAATTTTTTGTTACAGTTAAATTGAGTTGACAATTTCAAATCATCGCAGTATTTTTGTTCGGGGTAATAAAATAAATAACACATGGGTTTGTGAGTAACAGTAAAAATATCATCTCTCGTAAAATACTGTTACCCTCGGCTACGCCTCGGGTAACAGTATTTTCCTCGGGATGATATTTTTACTGTTACCCACAAACCCATGTGTTATTTATATAATATTGATGTGACAGGAATTCTAAGAAATGAAATATGGCAGTGAAATAAAATTATGATTTTGGTTGCCTGCAGATAGTAATCTATGTAGGTTTAGTAGAAATCCATGCAGGTTTAGTATAAAGGATATTGTGAAACACTGCATTGGGTGAAACAAATCAATTTTTGGGCTTGTTCCTGACACCTACACAGACATCTAGGGGGTCAGTAATTTCAGTGACATTGACCTTGATCACAGGCATCTGGGTAGCAATCCCTAGTTGCGTCTTGTTATGAGCTATACACACACCAAATTTGCTGTTAATAGGTCACAACTAACTCAAGTTATTATGTGGTACTGAATTTCTATGTTTAGCAACAGTGACCTTGACCTTAATCATAGTCATCTGGGTAGTTATCCCGAGTAGGGTCTTGATATAAGCAACCTAATACACATACTATTAGTTTGGTGTCAATAGGTCAAAGGAAGTTATTGAAACCAAAAGTTGATGCTGCCCACCGATTTCAGCATTACAGTAACCAGTTTACGTTAAAAACCTGGTTAAACAAGAGCTGTCAATTGCAACTGACGAATGCCCCCGAAAAGGTTTCTTAAGCATGCAGGTATTATGAAAAGAAAAGAGAATGAAAGTAACTAATTGCTTAATATTGTTCTTGTGAAATGAAGTGCTATTTATAGCAAACTTAACACCTTGGGACAAGGGTCTTGGATGCGACACAACATCTTGATGTGGTAGACATTTATGCCAAGTTATTTTAAAATCCTTCAATGCATGACAATGTTACAGTTTGGAAACTAATGTGTACCTTCAAACTCTTCTTATGAGCATAAGTACCTTCAAACTATTAGTATGACCTTGACCTTGGAAGTTGGAACATGGGTCTTACACACAATATGTCATGTTGATGTGGTAGACATTTGTGCCAACTTATTTTCAAAATCCTTCCATGCATGACAAAGTTATTGTACAGACATAAATCTGTGTGCCTATAATCTCTAATTGTGATAGAGTGAACCTCCAGAATATAAGTGTGACCTTGATCTTTGAAAAGGGATGTGGTTCTTGGATGCGACACAACATTGTCATATGTGATAGACATTTGTGCATAGTTATTTCAAAATCCTTAATGCATGACAAAGTTACAGTCTGGACATGATTGACAGACATCAGCCTTAGCCACGACACATCATCTTGATGTGTTAAACATTTCTGCATAGTTATTTTAAAATCCTTCCATGCATGACAAAGTAACAGTCCGCTCATTAATGTGTATCTTCAAACTCTTCTCGAAAGAATGAGTACCTTCAAACAATAAGTGTGACCTTGACCTTAAAGGTAGGACAGGGGTCTTGATCGTGACATGTTGTCTAAATGTGGTTGACATTTATGCATACTTATCTTAAAATTCTTCAATGCATGACAAAGTTATAGTCCGGACACCAATGTGTGTATCCATAAACTGTAATTGTGATAAAGTGTACTTCAAAATGGTAGTGTGACCTTGACCTTTGAGGTAGATACATGATTCTTGGACGTGACACATCACTTTGATGTGGTAGACATTTATGACAAGCTATTCTAAAATCCTTTGATGCATGACAAAGTTACAGTCCGGACACAAATGTGTGAGCCTATAAACTCTTATTGTGAAAAAGCGAAACTTCAAAATATTATTGTGACCTTGACCTTTGAAGTAGGGATGTGATTCTTGGACGTGACACATCATCATCATGTGGTAGACATTTATGCCAAGTAATAGTAAAATCCTTTGATGCATGACAAAGTTACAGCCTGGACATGATTGTGTGTACTTATTAACTCTAATAGTGATAAAATGAACTTCAAAATTGTAGTGTGACCTTGACCTTTGAGGTAGGGATGTAATTCTTGGACAATACACATCGTCTTGATGTAGTAGACATTTATGCTTAGTTATTTTGAAATTCTTTGATGCATGACAAAGTTACTGTCTGGACATGAATGTGTGTACCTATTAACTCTATTTGTGATAATGTGAAACTTCAAAATGTAAGTGTGACCTTGACCTATGAGGTAGGAATGTGGTTCTTGAACGCTACACATTATCTTGATATGGTATACATTTGTGTCAAGCTATTACAAAATCCTTCAATGTATGACACAGTTACAGTCCGGACACGAATGAAGTGGGGAGGCACAGACAGACAGAATGACAGACAGACAGATGGTGCGATTTTAATATGCCTTCCTTTGGGGGCATCAAAAGATTATTCTGGAAAAATGGGGCAAGAAAATAATCTTAAAATTTGCACACAAGTTACAGGTCCAAACCTATACAAAACGGTACACAACTATTGGAAAAATACTTCAAGTCGTGTCATGATGTCAAAAACCTCAAAAACCTTTAAAGCGCACTTTACAGTAAGAAAAAAATAAAACTACTGAAAATAAACAGTGTCTTATAGCCATTTCAGTTATATTACCATGGTAAATGTGTGTATAACCTTGATCATATATGGTTATTACTATTCCTGGCAGCTGATTACTATCTGACTGTGCCAAAAAATCTTCTATAAATGTACACTTTATGACGTTTATGGCAACTATTATTATCATGTTATGACGGTCTGTAGTAAATCCTCAGTAATTACAAGAAATTGGTCATAATAACATAAATGCAGAATGCTTGACAAAAATTATAATTGTCATCAGTAAAGCATTTTGACAATTTGAAATTCTGTGTCAAAGCCTACAAAATTTTATAAAAGCAATTAATGTTGCTATCATGGTGCATTATCTGAACCATACAAAGATTTAAATTTCTTCACTCAATGTGTATGATTCAGTTATTTGAAGATTTTTTGACTATCAGGGGCCACAACTCAGACTTGGATCAAATGATATGTCAGGCTTGAAAAAACATTATATCTAACCACACTGCATAGTACAACAACAAATACAAATGAAATTTTCAACAGAAAGCATGTGACTAGGCACACCATATCTAAACATTTCAATCAGTAATGTTCATATAAATGAAACAAAATTGACAGCAAACCTTCAAAAGGTTACAATTTAAATAATACTAACTTGAGGGTTTCAAAGATTATGTA
Source organism: Ruditapes philippinarum (assembly GCF_026571515.1). Lineage (NCBI taxonomy): Eukaryota > Metazoa > Mollusca > Bivalvia > Venerida > Veneridae > Ruditapes > Ruditapes philippinarum. The sequence goes on along the minus strand of NW_026857012.1, from coordinate 165,768 downwards.
AGCTCAAATGCTGGTGCAAAGTATAAGAAATAGTTAATTTAAATATATGATAGAAGGTTAGCCGATGCCTTATATTTTTAAGGTGAAAGTTTTTAAATACATCATGTGTTTGAGCCATAATGAAGTCACAACCATGTTTCCTCATGACTCATCAGTTTAGCTTAATTATCTTGGTAATTTTAGAGATTTTTAAACTTAAAAAATACCGGTGAAAAATATCAGAATTGGTCAATTTAATCATATTCTAGATGGATACAGCAGATGTCAGGTGATAAAGGTGCCTCACAGCCTATCAATCCATGAATCATAGGTTTGAGTCTTAAATGCAGTCACCACTGGGTTTCCTCATATGGCACCAGCACTGGTTTGCTCCAGTTAGTGGACCAGACAATGGTTTAAATAATCTTCAAGCTTTCTCTAAATTCAAGCTTTAAGATACAAATCAAGCTGTAAATTTATCAGGATGAGTGTACATGTATACAGTGTGATACTGAATATATCTCACTCATAATAAAACAAAAATATTTCATTGATTTACATGAAATCAAATTGAATCTTCTTTCCTTTTCTTTTTTTTAAATCATGTAAACTATAAATAACAAGCAATCTATAAGCAATTATCTCTAAAATAAATCATATAAAAATGTTTGTATATAAAGGTATCATGAAAAGCAAGGCTTTTTCAGGTTTTGCTTACAAAATCAGGGATTATTTGATGAAGAGATGAGCACTGGATAAATATTGATAGGAGCTTTGCCAGAATTCTGGAGATATCATGAAAATCTTAATGTTGTTTTACTGTCTATGTTAACAGTGTAAACTTGTATGTATCAAAACATCACTTCAAGCTATGGTATGTGAACTCAGATATAACTCCTTTTTAATGATTTGTTTTCTTCTAACTTCCTTACCTGTTTTTTTTCTTTCTCTCAAACAATAAAATTATCAATCAAAGTGATTGCAGTCAGTACTGAAATGAACTTGCAAACAAATACTTTTCTGTGTCTAGTATAAAATCTCCTCATGTGCATGTCAACTTCTTCACTTCTTCACCAGAGGAGAATACAGACCAAACTGCATACCTACTGGGGTCACAGTTCAATCATAATCTACTCATGTTGCATGCCAATTATTATGTACAGACATTTATTTACAATGAATGTTTGTATCATACAGACATTTAATTATATTTTACATGAAGTTAGGTGCCCTTTAAATTCAGTATCAAGCAAAAATCCCAGCAAGCAATGTTCTGGCCAGCCCATCCCCACATCTCCACATTATAAGTCTATAGCATATATAAAACTAATTAGGAGCCACCTGCTTTAAAAACACTTTCTTGTCACCACTGATTTTTCTCCATAAATACCATGCTTAGAAATCAATGTCACTTAAAGCTATCAAAAAATATTCAAAAGAAAAAAAAATCATAGAAAAGCAATTTGCAATTCTATTTATATATTAATGTGCATATAAACAGCTTTCAAGTTTGATCAAAGTTCAGAATCAAACCAATTTCCAATCCCTAAATAGACATTCTAAAGAAAACAAAAGTTCGCTCTCTGAGTATTCTCATATTTATTAGAACTTTGACTCACAATACACAATGAATCAATAAGTCAACAAGTTTTATAGGGTTCTTAACCCACTCAATTCACATTGCTGTCATTTCCTATAGTCTAATTACAATAAAAAAATCTATGACAGAAATAGCATTTTCATATCTAAAAATCTAATCAAACTCTCTCACCTTTTCTAGTGCCACTTTTGGTCTGTATATCTGACGAGAAACAAATTCCAATGTTTGTCCGTCCCACATTTTTTAATTCTTTTTTAGTTGTTTTTGAAGAAGATGAATTTCATAAAATAATTCATAACGAAAACAATTAGAACACCTCAAAAGAGAGAGAGTACAATATATATTTTTTAGTTCAGAATGTAACATAACCTCTACCCCTGCCGGACTATAATGACTTTATAAACTGCGTAATCTCTGTTTTATTGGAAATCAAAACTACTTCTGTGCAACATCTAATGGTAAACTTCGAAAGATCTTTCCATTATTTAGTAAGATCAATTCACAGTTTTCTAAAATCAAGATCTTTCAGCTCAATCAAATAAAATGCAAACTTTCTTCAAAAAATCTTTTCAATTTAATCAAATTCAAGAATCAAATTTTTTTCCCCCATCATAACAGCAAAAACTTGCGACAAAAACTTATTTTCAATCACAATCCATCTGAAGTGAGTTGACTTATATCCAAAAATGAAAGTTAATCCACACACAAAAAATCATAAATTCAAACTAAAAAGATCAAATGAAAAACCTACTTCCTTAATTTTGACATTGCCAAATTTTATAGGCAGAATTTCCAGGCTTTACAGCCTACAAAATTGCTATCAATCTTAGATCAAGAACTTTGAGAATATTTCTTAGACAAAACACAGATATGGTACATTCAAAATAACCTGTACATTTCATATAGAACAAGAGGTCTACAATTGTCCTATATTGCTCACCAAAATTTAACAAAAAGATCATAATAAGTAAACAAGAGGGCCCTTAAAAGACCTTTGGTCACTCACCTGAGAAACAAAGCTGTAAGTACTCTTATTTTGGTAAATCTTAAAATAAAATAAGCTTACTTCTATCTTAATTATTATGGCCATCATGTTCAGTTTAGAAATATAACATTTTAAAGGCTGCTGTAACTTTAGAGGACATATTGTTCAGCAGAAAGAAACAATTTTCCAAGAACTAACAAAAGTCCTTTTTTTAAAAGCTATTAAAAAGAAAATCATGTTTCAACCTTAATTTTCTATTTTTATAGCTTTGACAGCCATATTGATTAATGGATCAGACACAGTTTATAGTTACAGTAGATCTTCAGTAAGACAAAGCTGAAGGGACTTGCCTTAAAACTTCCACACATCAGGACTTCGATTCATGAATCCGTCTCATTAAAATTTTTATGACAAAATTTCAAGCTATCATTGTTTACCAGTGAGTTACAAAAGGTGTTAACGGAAAGGGTGATTATAAACTAATCCAGCTTAAAGTAAATATATCACATTTGATTATCACCAACACCGTGTCTCCAAACAGGATTTAACTCACTAGAGTATCTCTTGGTGCTTGGAAAAATCATGATCACAAAGTAAAAAAACATCGCTTTTTTTGCCGATTCTTACATTTTTCATTCAATATTGTATATAAATCTGAGTCACAAGAGATGAATTACTGGTAGACATTTCAAAATGCATTTCTGTGGATGAAAATGCAAGATAATAGCATTTGATCTTTGAAAAGCCTTGTCCGGTATATGCAGGAATACTGTTTTTAGTGTGGTGCTCCAACACTTATTTTAGTCTTACACCTTAGAAGATCTCAAACGCAAAAATTTGTACAGTTTTCTTTCAAAGTACAACTATGGGAATTAGAATATTGACAATTAAAGCATAATTATTCTCAACTAGAACTATCACTAAATGTGATTAATACCCCCGCAAGACTGCTTCGGAAATAAGGAAGTTACAAGTAACAGAATACCTTGTTAAAGAATTGAAATAGAGTTATGGTTGTGGGCAATTAAAGATAGTTGTGGTTTTTGTATGTTGCATTTCCTTACAATATGGTTGACCATTGATGAAGTTTTATTGAATTACTCTGTAATAAATCCAGAAAGAGTTACACTTCTTGAGCACTGCACTTCCTCTCATTGCGCTTGACCATTGTATGAAGTTGCATTGAATTCTAAACATTAGTTTTTAAGTTATGCACCGGACAAGGAAAAGGAACAAAGGGCAATAACTCTACAAATACTGAAGATGGAGTTATGGTTATTGTACACTGCACTTCCTCTCATTGCGCTTGACCATTGTATGAAGTTGTATTGAATTCCAACTACTAGTTTTCAAGTTATGCACTGGACAAAAAAGTAACAAAGGGCAATAACTGTAATTAGTCCAAATAGAGTTATGCTTCTTCTGCACTGCACTTCATCTCACTGCCCTTGACCATTGTATGAAGTTTCATTGAATTCCAAACATTAATTTTCAAGTTATGCACTGGACATTAAAAAGTAACAAAGGGCAAAAACTCTTAAATGAGTCAAGAAAGAGTTATGGTTTCTGTGCACTGCGCTTCCCTTCAATATACTTGACCATTGTATGAAATTGTATTGAATTCCAAATAGTACTTTTTAAGCTATGCTCTGGACAAGAAAAAAGCAATGGAATAGTAACAAAGGGCAGTAACTCAATAATTACTCTAGACAGAGTTATGGTTCTTGTGCACTGCTCTTCCTCTAAATGTGCTTGATGATTGTATGAAATTGTATTGAATTCCAACTAGTAATTTTCAAGTTATGCTCTGGACAAGGAAAAGTAACAAAGGGCAATAACTCTGTAATTAGTCAAAATGTCAGTTATGGTTCTTGTGCACTGCACTTCCTCTCAATGTGCTTGATCTTGTATTAAGTTGTATTGAATTCCAACCATTAGTCTTCCAGTTATGCTCCGGACAAAAATAAGCAATGGAAAAGCAACAAAGGGCAAGAACTCTGAAATTACTTTAGATAGAGTTATGATTCTTGTGCACTGCACTTCCCCTTATTGTGCTTGGCCATTGTATGAAGTTGTTTTGAATTCCAACCAGTAGTTTTTCAAGTTATGCTCCAGACAAGGAAAAGTAACAAAGGGCAATAACTCTGTAATTAGTGAAAATAGAGTTATGGTTCTTGTGCACTGCACTTCCTCTCAAGGTGCTTGACCATTGTATAAAGTTGTATTGAATTCCAACCATTAGTCTTCAAGTTATGCTCCGGACAGGGAAAATGCAACGGATGTCTGGACGGACGGACAGACGGACCGACCACCGGGTGAGTCCTATATACCCCCCCCCCAAACATCGTTTTTGGAGGTATAAATATAGGAAGGCTTAATTGGGATGTAACATAATAGAACACACAGCTGTTTGTAATTAACACGTGTCATACAATCAGCCATCATCATCGCAGCTAGAAAAGGTGTAAAAAATATCCCAAGATGGAAGGTGTCATATTGATCAACAAACTTCCACTTAAATATTTATGGTAAAATATTCTTGAGTTATTCATTACGGGCCATATAAAAACTTTAACACATAAAAAGATTCGACATAAAAATTCCAGTCATTTATAGGTTATTATAAAGAATATATAGGGAAAAATATCAGTACTTTCATTTTACTTCGACACATATATAGAAAATTGACAAATGTAAGTTCCACACGTAAAAGTTCTACTGTAATTAAATTTTGTACAGTAACAACAAAGGATCATGCATATTTCGTTATAAGGAAAAGGCATTTACAATATTTAGCTTGACAGACAATTTGTTCAGAGGACCTTAACCATTTAAGCAATATTTTTAAGGACATGACCCAATATAACTTATTCACTACTAGCCAAAACGTTAAGGAAAAAGTTTACTTGATACCCTTTATAATACTAGCCTTGGTAATTTCAAGAATATAATGTATACAGTCGGCATCGTACTTGTGTCCACCTTTATTAAGCGACTTTCTTATTAAGCGGCCGCATAAAAATCCTCCCAATGATTTTTACTATATAAGTTAATTTGATTAAACGGCGGTTTTATATAATGGCCAGCGTCCACTATGAATGGACCATCACAAATAATTGTCGTTTAGAAATAAATCGAATAACAATTGCAATCACTTCAAAATCGGAAACGAAAGAAACAGTTTTCGGATTGTAATATTTATTGTGACATATTTTGTCAGAGCAATAAGGTATCACAACACTGCATTTGCACAGTTTTGTCATGTGCTCAGAATGATTTCTCTTCCAGATAATCAAATTGAAAATGACGTCGGAACAAGCAAAAAAATGACAGACAACTAAAAAGACCGGATAAATCGAATGAGGAAGTTGTGCGTGGAATTGAGTCTGAGTAAATACATGTAGCAAATGTCATTGTTTGTCGTCGGAAAAAAATCGTGAAACATAGTGGACTAAACATTACAGAAGCATACTTCGGTAAAACCAAGCCTTTCATTGCTGATGGTGTATGTGCTAATCTGATCCTTTTTAAAATACATGTAGTACCCCATTAAATATTACCTTTCGACAAAAAAATAAAATAAAAATCCTAGATCTCTAAAAAAACTAATTGAATTTGAAATCGGGTAGTGTAAAAACTAATTGCTGAAAAAATCAAGAAGTTTAAAACTAATTGCATGAAAAATTATCTGGAGCTCTGGCTGATGATTTGAAAGTATGTTCAGCAGGAGATGTATAATGAACAAATTAACAATATAAGACAATACTAGTATGCTTTGTTTCATGGTCAAATTGACCTGCTTGATAGTATTATGAGCGTAGATCACATTTTGTTCACAAATTTCTACTAAAAAACAAACACATTTTAAAAAAAGCATAAATGTAAATATATATGAAACTGTAATACATACATAGAGGATATTCATGTTTTTTCTATAAATACATGATTTATTTTCATCGAGTGGTATGAAAATAAATATTTCATGAGTGGCTACCGCCACTCATGAAATATGGTAATTTTCATGTCACAAGATGAAAATAAATTATGTATTTATAGAAAAAAACTTGAATTTTCTGTTTATTATATACATTTTTCTCTTTCTTGACATTAAAATTTGAAAAACTTTCCGTTAAATTTTGTGTTCTGACAGAATTTAAAAGAAAGTAGTCCGGCCAGACACCAGTGAAAATATGGAAAATATGTTTCACTGCAGTGAAAAATAAATTTTTACAGTGAAAATACGGAAAATGAAAATACGCATTTTATTTTATCAATATTTCTCAATATTTCATTTATAAGTATATAATAAATAATATTATACAGTTTTTGTTATTATAAAAAGATGTTATTATATCTATGACTTGTAGTATAAAAACGAAACCCTCGATTCTTGAATTTTCCAGAATTCTATTGAGAGACCACTTTATTAAGAGACCACTTTTTGGCAGTCCCTTGAGTGGTCTCTTAATACAATGTTGACTGTAATTTCAGGAATAGATGCTTTAACATTGAGAGAAGATTGTACAAGATTAATAACAACAAAGCTAAAATTGTTACAGATCTTCTGCCTGACAATGAGTAAGTTTCATAGTGGTTTTATGACCCCATAGTAAATTAATTATTTCTAACAAACTTGTTAATCTAAACAATCCTGATCTAAACAATTATGAATAGAAGTTATCTGGAACTTGAGGCAAATCTTGGGTTTTTCCATGCTTATCCCCCCTAACCTCCACCTCCTATTACATACAAACTTTTACCATTATAGCCTCATGGTGCACTACCAGCCACAATAGATTAGTCAACCAGTCAACTGTAAAAGTTTGTTTGTACTCCCAGATTAGCTGAGAAAAGCCCAAAATATTCTTAATTCCAGCATAGGTCTATGGGATCAAATGAGGATGTATCAAAGTTAACATAACACAGTCATGTTGTCATTCCAAATACCGTAAAATTCCTATTAAACGCCCCCCGGGGGCTAAACATTTTCCAAAAGGGGGGCTATTATTACAATACAGTTTTTCCTAAATCCAAAAATCACTGTAAATACATTTAGAGTTAGCAAGTGTTGGTAATAACATTAAAAATTGTTAAGGTTTTAAAGTTCATATTATACATATTTGTGTTTACTATAAAATACTATGGATTCTGAATGATTTGAATAAAATTATGGCTTTAATTATGAGTTCAGCACTGATAAGTAGATTGTTTTCCTTATCAAAAGGCCTGGGGGGGGCCTTTATTAGGGGAGGGGTGTTTATTAGGAATTTTATGGTAGTCATTAAATCATGGTTAAATAGATTTTAAATATGGCAGCAAGAACACTATAACCACAGACTATGGATTATGGAACATTTGAGGAAACCCTGTATTCCCCCATTAACTCACAAACTTTAGTTATTAAATGTGTTTTTATCTTTTGCTCTTCCTATTTTTTCATGAAAATCTCCATACAGGTTGGCCTTCAATTTCATCCCAACAAAATTTGGCAGCTAAAAATAGTTGTTCTCTTGATATTTTTAGATTCCTATCATGGGGTTACAATCAGACTGTAGACACTGAAGAGAATTATTTGGTGATAAAAGTAGAAGCATCTCTCCACAACACAATCATGAAATCAATATGACGTTATTTGGCATTCATGCTTTAATTTTGAAAACATTCAAAACAAAACAAAAATAGTCATAATGTTCAAGGCCAAAAAATATAAGGGAGCTGGCTTAATGCTCTTCACTGAAAATATTATCTACTGAAAAATAAAAACATTCATTGCAAATAAATGAACTGCTTTCAAGAAGATTTTGTTTAAATTGAAATTAAAAACTGTTAAAATGATTATCTATAATAATTTGAAATTGGAGAATGGCAGAATTTGAGCTCTGGATTATCTTAGATAACAGCGAGACCTGTCTGTGAACAGAGCACTGCACTGCACTTTTCTCAGTGCTGGATTGATAGATAAAAACAACATAGCAAAGGGAGAATAATTCTGCAAAAGTGCTTAGCAGACTTACATGCCATTGACAGTCAACATATAATTATTTCAAATTCGATGTGAATACACTTAAAACGCTTTTTATTATCAACTAAGGTACCATGGGCTCACATACATAAATATTTGGTTGTTGTTGTTTTTTTTCCATCTTTCATGAATATTAAGTGGTGGAGTTATGTCAACTTGATGAATTCTTTGTCTTCAATCAAATGCCCATGGAAAATATGTCATGCCTTGAACTTATTAAAAAAACTAAAAAATCCCAGGTCCATTGACCTAACCATTCGTTATTGAGCTTTAAACAAGAACAGCTACCTGATTCCTATCATACTACTTAAAATAAAACTGTATAACATATAATATATACTGTAGGTACTAGGGTGATATCATACTTAAAGCATTGCCTGGGGGTCTACTATTTTAGATTGAGTGCTTGTTGTCTTAATTAGTTTACTTCTCATCTGCTAATTACAAATATTTGATTACAGATATCTTGTAATAAAAGACACTTGATAATATTGGGAGAAAATAATATCAGTCAGATTTCTGGAGCCTTGATTGACACAACAGAAGAAATTCCATGCATTCATTTAATAATCTGAAATATATTATGATGATGATGATGATGATGTAAATATAATATTAGCAAGGTCCAAAGACTTAATATAAATAATATAATAATAATATATATATATGTATTTTCATCAAAATTTTCATACAGTAACTGTTTTTTTTTCTTTAAACATTTTGTGTCGGGCTTTACATCACAACAACACAGTACAGGTCATGTGGTGACTTTCCCGCTTTACCAGAGGAAGACTTCAGGTGTCCCAAGTAGAACAAACGATGTTCCTTCAGCTAGCTAATTAGTTAAGTGACAGCTACCTCACATGAAAAAATCCAAAGTTACTCACGGGATTTAAACTTACAGTGGTGAGGGGTAAGTGGTTTAAAGACACTCTGCCAAAAAAATTTTATTATATGTCATTCTGCATTTGGTAAATTTTCAATTCATTTAGTAACCTGATAATCCTTTTTCACACAATTCAGGCACTTGGACAGCAGGTGGATGGCAAATACCAAAAACTGCTTTTCATATACATATAACTGTCATGCTAATTGCCAATTAACTTGTTCTAGAAATGTATTGAATGACACATTAGTTTCCCTGACCCTAAAATTTACTTAATTTGGTAAATTCAGAAGCCTAGCAAGCCCAGTAAAGCTAAAGCAATAAAGAACATGCAGTTTTAGGTGCAGGTAAACTGGACTTATTACCAGAGTCAAAGTTCAGAGTTATAAGAAAAAACAATTAATTAACTAATCAACTAATTTTGTATATGAAATTGTCATCAGTCCCATTATGTCATCAGAGAACAAAATGTAGCAATGGAGTGATAGATCTATCTCTAAAGAGAACATTATTATAATACTTACTTTATTTTGTAAATAATTGACTAGACCGAATCCATGCAGCAAAACTTCTTCATCATAACTTGACATTCGCATTAAATTTTCCTGATCATCCATATCGGAATATCACACATGAGCACGCCAAAATATAAGAAACAAGATTTATTTTGTTCCACAAGATTTCACAAGCAACTTCATAATCTTACAGCAAAAATCTGGCTATCATTAAACTTCAACTGTATTCAAATGAAAAAATTACTGTTCCCATAGAAATCGTATATTCTTAATTTGTTGTATAAAAATAAAATATTTCGGCAAAATTCTGTTTGCCTGAATTTGAAGCACCTATGACATTGTGAAGACATTTGTTTAACAAACCTGTTCCTTTGAAGATTTCCTTTTGTGACATATCACATGGTTACATGTTGTTAGTAAAAAAGTTGATAAAAATCCTAGATAGATTACATTCATTTCTTATTTTAATAAAAAGCGTTATTCCATTGTCTCTGAAAGTCGCAATTCTGTTTTGTAAATTTGTAACATAAAAGCCCGTTGAGTTAAAAAAAAGTGGCATATAAATTCAGTATTTTACTAAATTTAAAATACTTTGGAATCAGATGCCTGAATTGTTACTGCAATATTTCCCGAGGAAGACTTCTTGACTTAGTATATCTTTACAATCAATCTGCCTTAAAACTTCTTTTTATTAATCCACAAATATGAACCTATTTTCAATAAATTCCAAAAAACAAAATCACCTGGTGTATTAACTAATAATGGACTGAAATGTTTAGCAATAAACACTGAAATCTACCACTTCCGTGCAAAACTAAAATCTTTTTAATTAAAATTTTCATATTTTCAACAAATTTGATTAAAATTACTGATCAATTTGGCTTGCAAAGTAGTCAATAAACTTGCATTAAATTTCAGCTGTTAATAAATAAAAGCATCTGCATTGAATTTTAACAAATTATTTCATAACATTTTATTCCGTCGTTAACATTTTTTTAACTTACAGCGTTCTTTACTAATATCATCTTTAAAAATGATTGTTTAAAGGTAACCGTTCAATGTTTAATGATCAAGATACGCTGTAGTACAATCGAGCAAAATCTGCACTGCCAGGACGTGTGTTCCATCTTGAATGTGACATTTTAATGCGTAAATCTTAACTTATCCAAAATTTATAAAAAAAAATTTCACAACAAACAATCCGTTTATCAGATTATATACTAGAAGAAAAAAAAACGCCACTTTATCTGATCACAACGGAGGGAAGAACTTCGAACATATAATCTACAGATATATTCCATGGTATATTATCATACATATCAGAACTGTTAACACTAACATTTTATGATTCATTTATATCTTTCTGCAAATACAGCATATGTAATTAATGGGCTCTACCCTTCACCAATAAAATAGCAATATCTTCATTTCATCAAAGAAATTTTTTAACGAAAAATTGCTTCATTTCCATTCTCGTAGATGATAAAAGATGTGCAGGCTGAAAAGAATGGTTTAAAGATGTTTCGTCGGAGAATGTGTTTTTTTGCGTTTTCAAAATATTAACAAAATAAACAACAAACACACTAGACCTTAGAGAGGTTCTGGAAACAAAAGAAAAGTTATGTTTAGAAAAGTAAGCATTATCAGCTTAGATAATATTCCATTTTTTTTCTGACAGGCAGAGTAACGCATACTTTGATAATGTAAAAACAAAGACTTCGATGTTGCATTAATTTGAATACCATATGTCGCTAATCCTTTTTTGCTGTCTTTGCGTATTATTTGTATGTTTTACTGGCAGCTTTAGTAATTGATAAATAATAAAACAGACAAACAAAGTAATCATCTAATAGATGCATGATATTTCTTCACGTATCGTAAAAACATTACTTGCATACTGAGGAAAATCTTCAATTAATTCTATAAATTATCAATATTATAAGGATTCGATAGTTTTTCTATTGTAAATATTCATAATTATTCTGATGATATCAATGATTCTAAAATCTTTAAAGGAGCTTGATCCACTGAGGTCAAAAAGTCTGAAAACATAAAATTTTGAAGTCTTAAATAGATCAAGTCTTTAAAAAAAGTGAAGCACTTAAAGGAAAAAACTGTAAAGGATTATATAAATATTAAAGAAATTACACTCAAGAGTTCAGTGTATATTGATTTTTTGTGTGATTTTTATCCTGGTTTGAGTGAAGGGCGTGGCAACACTTTATTTTTGAGTCTTGGCTCAAATTAAAATGATTGCTCTGAGAAACAGGGTGGGGGAACAATCTGTAAATTGTCACATAAGTTATTGGTCCAGACTTAACATTAAATGATACACAAATCTCAGAAAAATGTTTCCATTCCTGTCATGTCAAAAAAAACCTCATTAATATTATTAGAATTACAAATTATTTGTCTTTTGTAAACAATTTCCAATAATTTTACCTTAGTGCAGTAACTGGTTAATTCCTATCAAATTTCAACCCATTAATGCATGAAGGTCACAACAACTTATCATGATAATTACATATTGTTCTTAATTCTTTTAACTTTTTAATGTTACATTGAGTACATGATGATATATATCATTTTAATTTCTGCAAACTTTTTATCAAAATGGAGAATGTTATATCAATATAATACTCTATTAATCTAAATTATTCTTTATTCTTTTACATTCTTTCAATGTCAATGTCATTTCTTTATGCAATGTATAAAATCTTTTATATGTCCTAAAATTAAACCATGGTAATTATGTGCTTTAATCATAATCAAGTAAATTTGGCATCATGTGACCGCATTTAAAAAATCAAAAATATCAATATAAAAATAAACCATGTAAATGTTACTTCTTTACATGTCCTTACATTGGTATGTGACCATGTAAAAAATCATTGAAATGTCCTTAAACTTAACCATGTAAAACCTGAAATAACAAGTCCTTAAATGATATAACCAAAATGTTTATATTATGTGATCACATTTTAAAAATCAATGATATTTCCTTAAAATCAACTGTGTAAAAGCCCTTTACATGTCCTTAAATTGTCACTATTTTATATGACCACGTCAAAAATCATTGATATGCTAAAATTAAAATAAATCCTTTAAAACTCCTTTTTATGTTCTTAAATTGTAACTATGATTGTTACTAATTAAATTGTTACTATGATTTTGATAAGCCATGCAAACTTCTTTATTTATTCCTAAATTGTTAACAAAACTTAATGAGGGATTCAACCATTCAAAATCTACAAATATCTGTATCTATGGTATTCTCCGAGTTACAGCATTCATGTCAAATTACATCAACATTTGTCACAGACACAATCAAACATTTTTCTTTCAGGTTGATAATTAAATTACATTGGCAAAAACAAAATTGAAAATATTAATATATATTACCATGATTTTCTGCATAATTTATAATCCTAATGATATATTATATAAAACTTGTAACAGAAAATCTTCCGCCTTGTTGGACAAATGTTGTTTTAATGCCAAGACATTTATGCAGTCTCAATTGCACAGGACTATATTACATGTATAATGTACAAGAAGCTACTGTTATTGTCATTGACAATTCTGGCAATCTCCATTACATAATGTTTATATACCAGTAAACATAAATGCCAAGAACTGTCAGCCAATAATGACAACTGCAAAGGGCATTTACTGTCGACAGGATGAATACAGGATATGCAAATATTGTCTTAACTCACAAGCTCAATGGAACAGAGACAACATTTTCGAAATTATTCGTTTTCTTAAATATTTGCCAGAATGGCCTTGACCTTGAATGCCAGAAATAGCTAGTCTGACCCCTTCAAACATCAAGATAATCATTATAATGCATAATGTTAATAATGCTTGAACTTAAAATAGTCTTTAGGACTGTTCACAGTCACAATCAGGGAGGCACAAAAATGAAATAAATTGGAGTTATCCTGGTCTTGAGACTCTGTGATAAGGTGTGTAATATATAATACTTTGATGTCACTAGCAATTGTATGCATAGATAAATTTCAAATTAAATTGAAATTACTTGAATTCACTGTCCACACTGTTGATTATCATAAGAAAAGGTATACACTGTCTTCCATTTAGATTATTTGAGACTGTTTTTGAAAGGTAAAATGTGGCTCAAACTATATGACACTGATTAGTTATGATTGGTCAAGAATTAAAATAAATAAATTTCTAAAATTATGACCATCTTACATTCATAATAACCTGAGAATTCTACCTTCATTTCCAGCTTGATTTCAGTTCTGAACATGATCTTGTACAAGAAAAAGCCTGAGCCAAACAAAAAGCCTGTTAATTATTAAGTCAACAGTCTAACATAGAATGCTGGATTAATTTCACATCAGGTTTTATGGAGTTAACATCTTAAATTAGGAATTGGTTTAACAGTGATAACCCTTTGATTATATCTTAAGGCAAGATGTGTAATAAAACAGCTTTTCAAGCATCTGTTTTTGAGAATATTTTTGAAAAATATTGGTTAATTAGCCATAAAACTTCAAAGAGGCAATTAATGTGTTGAAGTCCAGAACATATAGTACAACCTTGTGTAGATATTAAAGCTAGATTTATATATAGAATATAACAGCTGAACATATCTTGCCTTTCACTTTTCAGAGTATTAGCTGATTCCAATGAAATTTTATATGTGACCATCTGTTCCAATTTTAAAATGATGAATGTATAGAATTTTCAAATACCTTAGATTTTAAATTCATTGCATTAATTTAAAGTACCTGCTATAGGTATTAATTATATCTATAGAAGAGGAAAAACCAATTATTGGTATATGATTAAGAAATATTAAAAGATGTAATAAAATGAAATTTAAAAAAAAAACAAAAAACTTTTTGCTTGAAAAGAGATGGAGTAATATTATAAACTATTTGAGCCGAGTTGCAGCAATAAATTTTTTGCCTAATTTCTTGCCACCTATATAATTTCTTTTTGCCACCCACATAATAGAGCTACTCAGATTTCGTCAAATGTGGGTTTTTCTAATCTAATACCACACAACTTTACTGATACAATTTATCAAAATTCCAAAAATGAACATGCTCCAAATGTACATTTCACAAACTCAGGCTGATGTCACTGGGGTATGAATCTATAATTTAACAATATTTTTCTTGCATTTTAGCATTAACTATTTCTTATTTTTGAAATAACTTTAAATATATGCACAGGTTTAGAAATGAAATTAATATTTAATTATTTTCAAATCCATTTGTGATTTCTAAATAAAAAATCAATAAATATCTCCAATCCAAGAAATGTAAAATGTAAATCTTAGAAACTAATTCTGTACTTTTTACACTTCAATGCATCAACTTGCTCTCACAAAACTGTCCTCTGAATGTAACAATTTACTGATTATTGTTTTGCATGACAAAGAACTAATCAACTTTCTTCATTTTTGTCCAACTAATGCTTTAATACTTTACTTGATGCAATTGCATCAGTTGTTTTTTTTAAATTTTTGTTGACATTTTATGATAAAACTTTGGAAATTTTTCTGATATATACAGAAAAATAACATGTCAACCATTAGTGACAAATAATTAATTGAAAAAAAAAAACCTTTTACAAAATTAATCTATTATGGAAAACACAATTTAGCTTTTAAACTTTTCTGTTCCATACTTTTAAGTATATGTCACATTTTCCAATCCACACACATATATAAAATATTCACTGTGAATGTTCAGTGTAAACATTTCCTCACACAAAATACATGTATTTTTACTTAGATTATAATCACTTTCTGGCTAAAAAGTTCCTTAATGAATCTAATTAAATTGTGAACCAAATCCTAACAAATAATGTCACAAAACAATGACATAAACAATGATACTGTCACAATGTTCACACAACATTAAACAAACACCACTGAGCAAAACTTGTATCTCATATCACATACATTGTAGATATAAATATCTAATTATAAATATAGATATATACATGTAAATCTGAACTGTTTCTATTTCCAGGTAATTGTAATGCATGTTAATGATCCAGAATTTTATAAATTAAGTGTCAGATACTTATTTATATTTGCCAGATTTATTTACAAAACATATGTAAGCACTCCAACTCAATTTTCATTCAAACTTAGTTCACTGGATGAGCTTGTTATAATTTTCCCTGCCTCAGTCCATATGCTCATGTTGCTATAAGGTAAATGAAATAAAACCCTGTTTGATGTTAGAACTATAATATTTTAGGGTAGGTGAAACACAAATATGCAATATAAACCTACCAGAAGGTAATAAAAGTAAAAATCTTGTAAAATATGAAAATGTGTGTGATGGAATTGATTTGCTTGGGTTCATTGTAGGAACAAGTGGAATAATATTTGACTGTACAATATTTTTCACTATTCAAAAGATTCCTAAGATTTCAATGACACTTACCTGATAGTAAAGAAGTGACTTCAATGTTTAAAGATTCTTGTTCATTGTCATAGTAATTTTGTCTTTAGCCCAGACTAGAAATTTGAAGAAAAACCCATTCTTTGAAGAGTTGACATTTCATTTTAGAAAATGAAAGGTTTCTTAATTCTTGATACTTGTTATTCTTAAAGAATCTCATATTTTTAACTTTTTGATTCTTATTTATCATATCATTTTCTATTTCTGACAAAGTTGTCACTGTATTAAAGACAGGCAATAACCAATAATATTAAACTTACAGTCATTTATCAATGTATTTTTACATTCTATTTTGCTGCTACATCAAGTAACGAAATGCTGGGACAAATTAAGTTCACAATGAGTCTGACCTGAGTTACTCAGACTACTGGGTGCTCATTAAAATCTGGTATCAAAGTGTTGTAATATTTCCTTTGTATTATTTCATACAGCAGCTAGCTAGCATCCCAGTAGAAAAAGAACATACCTTTCATAATCTTAAGTTGGATAATCTACCTTACATGCAAGTGTCTGATGTACCTGTTGGGATTTGAACACACAGCTGTTTATGGGGCAAGTCATTTAGCTTCTAAGAGCCACCTTAACAATTCAGCCATTCAGGGCTCTTAATATTAACACTGGAAATGGACTATAACAGAGTATAAAATTAGAAGGAAAAATGTTAAAAATAAAAAAATATTTTCATTTACAGAAGCATGATATTTATCTCTTATCAAAGGATGCCAAAATAAAACAGTATCTAAAGAGATACTAGGTATCTCCGTATCTATGTGTATCAACTATAGTAAACCTGTTCTTGTCAACAACTTGTATCATTATACATATAATACTTAATCTATTAACATTGTATACCCTTGCAACATCTCTCACAGCAAGATCTTTTATTAGATTTTGTACTATAATTACATATATCTACATTTTCTTCTTTTGATTTGTTTTCAATATATTTAATAGAAAGATTATTTTGGATCTTGTACTAAATTTATATATGTCTACATTTTCTTCTTTTTTGGGGGGCAGGGGGGGTTGTTCTTCAAGTGTTTCAGTGTTCTGTTATATACAGGAAGTTTCGGGGTTAAGAGTCGATGACTTCTAATCCAGTTACTTCTCTGGTGTGGGTTCGATCCCCGGGAGATGCTTTGGTAGTTTAGCGCGGAGAAAGGTTGTCTAGTACTGGTGTAACTCTCCAGGAACGATGGTTAGGAAACTACCAGCCTATATGACTGAAATACTGTTGGAAAAAGGCGTAAAATGAAACAAACAAACAGGAAGTTTCCAGATTATAACTTTATTAAGAAATATTGCTATTTCATGTACCTGTATTTTTCATAATTAGCAACAAATTTTAGCAGTTGAAATCAAATAAAAGGCTACATTTTTTTCTATTAATTTTTCAATGTTTTTTCATTTTTTTATATTGTGAGTGTATCAGTCTTTTATTATACATTATAAGGCGGATTATAAGTTTAGAAATGTTCCTGTTTTCTGTACCTGTATTTTTTTATATTTTAAGCAATCAATATTCTCCACATAAAATACTTTGATAATTAGCAGTTGAGATATAAAAACATTATGATATAATTTAATCAATTTATTGTCACAATAAAATATGAGTCATATCCCCAATATTTTATTGCTAATAAGCTGCGGTAATAAAATTGATTACTTTTCCATTTAATTGATGATTAAAATATAAGTTTTTTTTTCTTAATTAAACATATTTCTGTGAGTAAGAAACTTTACACTCATTGCTTACTGCTTAGTACTGTTTGGTTCCAGGAACAGATTTGAGACTTTTCAATAAGCTTATAAAATGCTTCCAACAAAATCTAACTGAAATGAGTTTGTATAAACTAAACTAGTATTGAAAGAGGATGAGACTATAAAAAACAAGCATTAAAGTTGCCTCATATAGAAAATATTATACTATTTGTGCAATCTATTATGCATTTAGGCTCTGTGAGCAATCTCCTTACACCTTTTGTACAATCTCCTTACACTTTTTGTACAATCTCTTTACACTTTTTGTGCAGTCTATTTACACTTTCTGTGCAATCTCTTTACACTTTTTGGTCAATCTCTTTACACTTTGTGCAATCTTTATACACATTTTGTGTAATCTCTTTACACTTCTGTGCAATCTCTTTACACTTTATGCGCAATCTCTCTAACACTTTTGTGAAATCTCTCTACATTTATTATGCAATCTCCTTATACTTTTGTACAATCTCTTAACACTTTTGTGCAATCTCTTTACACTTTTAGTGCAATATCTTTAAACATTTTATGCAATCTCTATACACTTCTCACTTTTTGTGCAATTTTTCTACACTTTTTTGTCCAATTTCTTTACACTTTTAAGCAATCTCTTTACACGTTTTGTGCAATCTGTTCACACTGTGTGCAATCTCTTCTCACTTTGTGCAAACTTTATACACTTTTTGTACAATCTCTTTACACTTTTTGCAAATTTTTTTTACACTTTTTGTGCAATCTCATTACACTTTTTGTGCAATCTCTTTGCACTTTTTGTGCACTCTCTCTACACTTTTTGTGCAATCTCTGTACACTTTTTATGCAATATCTTTTTACACTTTTTGTGCAAATTCTTTTTACACTTTTTGTGCAAATTCTCTTTACACTTTTTGTGCAATTTCTTATTATACTTTTGTACAATTTCTTTACACTTTTTGTGCAATCTCTTTTTACACTTTTTTGGCAATTTCTTTAAACTTTTGTGCAATGTTTTTACACTTTTTCAGTTTTTGTGCAATCTCTTTATATGTCTGATTATAAACTAGTAAAACCTACTATACTTTTTTCTTCAAAACACCTTTTGACTACTTACAGTGATGGTTATTTGCCTATCCAATCTGTTTCTAGCCACCTAAAAATTATTTATCCACCCCATCCCCGAACGTCACTGGACTTTAGCGGGATACTTTACATTACAACATTTGAAATTAATAACAGTAACTATTGTGGTAGATCCAAAAGAATATTAATAATTTTATAACATACTAGTACACAAATATATTTTTGAAAATATTGCCAGTCTTGGATAAAAAGTATATAGAATACCAGGATTTCCCCACACCTGCTTTTAGACTCCGTGCTTCCTAATTTCTTCTTATTTACAACAGAGGGAATCAATCAAAGACATTATATCAGACCAAGAACCCTCTAAACACTAATAAATTGTCCAACAATATCACAACAAACTACCATAAATTACACAAAACCTCACTTAACTACCATAAATCACTGTTACAGAACTCTAATGAATCAATTATCATGATAAAACAATCAGATTTAAATCAAGTGTGGTACAAAGATGAAGAACATATAAAATTCTCAGAAAAGAATCAAGCACACCCTCTATCCGTCTGCCAGTGATTGATTCACCTGGATTATAACATTAATTTGTAGGATAAGTTCAGTTTTTTTTGTGCATAGATATTGTATTTTGAGCTGCAAAATAATTGCAAATATTAAACAATATAGTCTACTAAACCCAAAATACAGAGTCATAAATCTTATTCATAAATACCTGTCTAAAACAGTATTAATTATTTCGAGTTTTTTGTGGGTGTATGCATTGTTTTACATTCTGCATAATTATAAAACTTTATGATGTAATAAACTGAATTACTATATAGCTTATTATAGACCTCAAAAAATGTCATGGTGATCTTGTCATGGCATTATCCCATTTAAACAAATTTTCTCAATCTCTAAATCCTCAGTACCAATATTTTTGCAAAGCAAACAAAAAGAAATCATACAAGCTTTCTTCAAGGCAGAATCAAATCCTATTTTTGTAAACAAGAGGGCCATGATGGCCCTGAAGTCGCTCACCTGTATATAGGCCCCCGGAGCGGAGCCAGTTTAAACCCCAGGGCTTTTATTTGAACAAACTTGGTAGACACCCATTAGAAGATGTTTCATGCTAAACATCAGTAGCTCGTTAGGTTTTTTAAAAGAAGATTTTTTAAGTTTTTTCTTTACACATATAGTTAAAAACAATGACACCCCTGGGGCAGGGCCAGTTTTGACCCATGGGCTTTTATTTGAACAATCTTTGTAGACACTCAATAGAAGATGCTTCATGCTTCATATCTAAACTCTAGCTATTTGTTGTTTTTTTTTTCAAAGAAGATTTTTTAAGTTTTTGCTATACATATATAAGGAAAATAAATGACCCCCAGGGTGGGGCCAATTTTGACCCCAGGGCTTTTATTTGAACAAACTTTGTAGACACTCACTAGAAGATGTTTCATGCTTAGTATCTAAACTCTAGCTACTTGTTTTTTGTTTTTTTTTCAAAGAAGATTTTTTAAGTTTTTGCAATACACATATAAGGAAAATCAATGACCCCCGGGGCGGGGCCAATTTTGACCCCAGGGCTCTTATTTGAACAAACTTGGAAGACATCCATTAGAACATAATTCTTGCTAAATATCTTAGCTCTAGCTCTTTGGGTTCTTTAAAAGAAGATTTATAAGTTTTTACTATATACATATAGGGAACATCAATGACCCCCTGGGGCGGGGCCAATTTTGACCCCAGGGCTTTTATTTGAACAAAATTGGTAGACACCCATTAGAAGATGTTTCATGCCAAATATCTAAACTCTAGCTCTTTGGGTTTTTTAGAAGAAAATATTTAAAGTTTTTTCTTTTGGTTGCCATGGCAACCAGAGTTCTGCATGGAATTTAATTCTATGTACAATTTTCAAAGGTGACCACCAAAGAAACATTCCTGTGAAGTTTGGATGAAATTGGCTTAGTGGTTTAGGAGGAGATGTCATTTAAAGTAAAAGTTTACGGACGATGGACAGACGACGGACGGACGGACGATGGACGGACGCCGGACGAAAAGCGATCACAAAAGCTCATCCTGTCACTTTGTGACAGGTGAGCTAAAAAGACAAAAAAAAGAACAAATCCTGCTGCAAAGCAGACAAAATAAAATCCTTCTGCAAAGCTGACAAAACTAAATCCTACTGCAAAGCAGACAAAAACAAAATCCTACTGCAAAGCAGACAAAAAACAAATCCTGCTGCAAAGCAGACAAAACCAAATCCTACTGCAAAGAAGACAAACCCCTATCCTACTGCAAAGCAGACAAAATAAAATCCTGTTGCAAAGCTGACAAAACTAAATCCTACTGTAAAGCAGACAAAAAAAATCCTACTGCAAAGAAGACAAAACCAAATCCTAAAGGAGGCAAAAACCAAATCCTTACTGCACAACAAACAAAATAAATCCTACTGAACAGCAGATAAAAAATCTTACTCTAAAGCAGACAGAAACCAAATCCTACTTCAATTAAAGCAGACAAAAACAAAATCTTACTCTATATTGGACATAAACCAAATCCTACTCAACAGCAGACAAAAACTAAATCCTACAGCAAAGTAGATAACAAGAGCTGTCCGTAAGACAGCGCGCTCGACTTTTTTATTGCTTGCCAATAAAAAAAGTTTTTGCAGTAAAAGGCAATACAAGAATCTCTGTATTTTTAAAGTGAACTAGTTGTTTGATACCCTTGAATATTACAGCAATGTTTATATGACATAATTTATGGTAAAGTGAACAAGTGGATAGGAATGAATTTTTTTAGATTTTTTAAGTTTTTTAGTGCTTGCCTATAATACAAAACATTGACAGTTAAGGGCCATAATTCAAATAAAATCTTTGACAGAATTACCTTCTCCTGGACATGTTTGGGAATCATGATTGTAAACAAGTATTCCAACTTTCAAATTAATATCTCAAACAGTTCAGTCAAAAAGTGGACTGGTACTAAAAACTTAACCAAGATTCTAAGTCGATAAAAGGCCTTAATTTTTAAAACAAATCCTTGACAGAGTTACCTTCTCTTGCGTACAGATGGGGGTAATGATGTGAAATAGCATTAAAAGTTTCAAAGCAATATCTCAAAGGGTTAAGGCAATAAGTGGATTTTACCCATATTCAATGTATTTTCTAAGTCAAAAAGGGGCATAATTCTGTCAAAAACCTTGACAGAGTTATGTCCTCTTGTCTGTTGATGAAGGTCGTGATGGTAAACAAGTATGGTCAGTTTCAAAGCAATACCTCCAATGGTTTTGAAATAAAGTGAGGTGGTACAAAAAACTTAACCAAGCTCAATACACTTTCTAAGTCAAAAAAGGGCCATAATTCTGTCAAAAACCTTGACAGAGTTATGTACTCTTGTCTGTAGATGGAGGTTATGATGGTGAACAAGTATGGTAAGTTTCAAAGCCATACTTGTAATACTTCTGAAATAAAGTGGGGTGGTACGAAAAACTTAACCAAGGTGTGACGCCAACGCCGACGCCGACGCCGACGCCGGGGCGAGTAGGATAGCTCCCCTTTTCATAGAAAAGTCGAGCTAAAAACCAAATCATACCCTAAAGCAATATAAAACCAATTCTAATGCACAACAGACAAAAACCAAGTGTTACTCTACAGCAAACAAAAACCAAATCCTACTGCACAATAGACAAAAACCAAAATGTTACTCTACAGCAAACAAAAACCAAATCCTACAGCAAAGTAGATAAAAAATCAAATCATACTCTAAAGCAATACATATATAAAACCAATCCAAATGCACAACAGACAAAAACCAAATCTTACTCTTAAGCAGACAAAAACAAAATCCTACAGTATTTACAAGGCAGACAGAAGCCAAAGCCTATAATCAGTTTGCTTGGCACTCACAGTCTGACAAAGATCTTTTGAGCATTTAGCATGGACAAAAATTATTAATTTATTTTGCAAGGCGGCCAAAAATCTATAATCATTCTACAATGAGGACAAACCTTACAATCACTTTGAAATGTAGAAAAAAAAACACATTAAAATTGCTTTAAATGGTGAACAAAAAGCCAACTTGCACTTTGCAAGGGACAAAGCATTTTTAAAAAATATTTTGCATGGTGACAAGAAACACTTTACAATCTTTCTGAAGAAAGAAATCATAATCTAGTCTTATCTAGTCCTGGTATAGTCTTATAACAATTCTAGAGCTGACCACAAAACTACATTTACTTATATGAAATAAACAAGGACAGACAACAGTTTTTCGACAAACCTTCCATTTACATCAGTCAAATTATTCAATGCTTATGTAAAAGTGCAAACTTGAAATTTTCAAGATGAGTTATAATTTATTACATAAGAATGAAAACAATCAAACAATATCATTCACCTATCTCAATTGCCAAAAATGTTTTCAAGCGTTACATGCTGGGCTATTAAAAGAGAACAATATCATCATCAAACATACTGAAACATATGGAACGCCGTGACTGTCTTATGCTATCAATGTTTTTGCTATCTTGTGAAATGATGATATTATTTTGTCATTTAAGCATATTAACATGTGCAATTTACATCATATCTTGTCTAAAGACAATGCTGACTTGTTCAAACAGCATGTTAACTTGTCAAATAATCATTATGACATGTGCAGACAACATGTTAACTTGTCAAAGTATCGTGATGACTTGTGCAAATGACATGTTAACTTGTCAAAATATCATGATGACTTGTGCAAACGACATGTTAACTTGTCAAGATTTCATTATGACATGTGCAAACAGCATGTTAACTTGTCGAATTATCGTGATGACATGCTAATAATACCTTAACAAGTTAACATGTGTTTTGCACAAGTCATCACGATTCTTTGACAAATTAACATGTTGTCTGCACAAGTCATCATGATACATTGACAAGTTAACATGGCATTTGCACAAGACATCATGATACATTGACAAGTTAAAATGGAGTTTGCACAAGTCATCACGATACCTTGACAAGTTGACATGCTGTTCGCACATGTCATCATGAAATTTTAACAAGTTAACATGTCGCTTTCACAAGTCACCATGATACTTGGACAAGTTAGCATGTTGTTTTCACATGTTATCACGATGATCTGACAAGTTAACATACTGTTTGCACAGGTCATCATGAAATTTGCACAAGTCATCATTATACTTGGACAAGTTAACATGTCGTTTGCACAAGTCATCATGATACTTGGACAAGTTAACATGCTGTATGCACATGTCATAACGATAATTCGACAAGTTAACATGCTGTTTACACATGTCATTATGGAATTTTGACATGTTAGCATGGTATTTGCGCAAGTCATCATGATACTTTGACAAGTTAACAGTAGGTTTTGACATGTCAGCATGATACAAGATAACATGTCATTTGCACAAGTCATCACGATTCTTTGACAAGTTCACATGTTGTCTTTACAAGTCATCATGGTTATTTGACATGTTAACATGCTGTTTGCACAAGTCATCATGATACTTTGACAAGTTAACATGCTGTTTGCACATGTCATCACAATGATTCGACAAGTTAACATGTCGTTTTCACAAGTCATCATTACACTTTGACAAGTTAACATGGCGTTTGCACAAGTCATCACGACATTTTGACAAGTTAACATGCTGTTTGCACATGTCATCTCAATAATTCGACAAGTTAACATGTCGTTTGCACATGTCATAATGAAATCTTGACAAGTTAACATGTCGTTTGCACAAGTCATCATGATATTTTGACAAGTTAACATGTCATTTGCACAAGTCATCACGATACTTTGACAAGTTAGCATGTTGTCTGCACATGTCATCATAATAATTTGACAAGTTAACATGCTGTTTGTACAAGTCAGCATGTTCATTTGACAAGACATGATGTAAATTGCACATGTTAACATGCTCAAACGACAAAATAATATCATCGTTTCACAAGATAACAAAAACATTGATTACATAAGACAGTCACGGCGTTTCATAGAAACATCTAGCGTTTACCTTGTGCAATGATTTTATCTCCCAACAAACAGGTTCTCTTAATGCTGTGTGGAAGATTTGTTGTCAAAAATAGATTTTCTGCCTATTAAACTTTTTTGATAGGGCAGAGGAACTAATAAAATTTAATGGCGAAAAAAACAAACTGTGTGAAAGCGAGGGAAAAAACGAGCACTGCTTCAGCTCAAAACTATCTGGTACAGAAATCTTGTGCAATCTTTTAAAATAAAAGCAATAAAAAATCCTTAAGCAAATCAGATATATTTTAAAGTATTAAGAACTGCATGTGGTGATGTTTAAAACACCTATGAGATGACATGATAACAAAGTTGCCATAGAACAAGTGTCTGTTTTATTCAATAATTTGAAAATGTTAATTATAATGTGAAGTTTATAAAAAGATTCAATTATAACAAATTATAGCATTAAGGAGTGTACTTCTGAGAAAGTCCCATTTTTAAATTAACTATTATAACAAATTAGCTTCATTAATGAACATGTATTTGTATTTTGTTGTGTAAATATTCAATAATTACAGGTACATTACCAAACTTTCACAGATACAACTTTGAAAATAAGTGCAAAAGGTAAACTTGTCTATTATGAACAGAAAGAAGCTTTAACAGTGTAACTGGGGTTTACATCTTGGAGAAATGCTCATTTGCTGAGTTCTAGGAAACAAATAGTGTAACATGCATAATCTATTTATTGAAAGTAAAAAGTAGTTATTTACTGTAGCAAAAATATCTACAAAATGTTGCTTAAATTTGGCCTCTGGCATCTGTAGGATTAACAACTTTATAATAATTCAATGAAATAAAACTGAGTAGTAAAATGTATCTTAAAGCAGTGCATAAATATAAGATTCCAACCAAATAAACTTGGGACAATCTTGCTATTCATTAATGATGGTTTAAATTAAAATATTACAGATAAGTGAGGATAAGCTATCAACCTACATGTACATATTTGCATTAAAACTCAACAGTCTGACATGCAAGTATAAATAAACTGAGGACAAAACGGATAGATTCTTGTGAACAAGCTTTGGCTGCTGCATGGTTTTAAATATGCATGACTTACGGCACAATGTAACAAGAGCACCGCTAGGCGGAGCATTATATGCCCGAAAGTGCTTTTTTTGTTAGTAAGGATGAAACATTAATTTGTAAGACATGTGAATTAAATACAGTATTACCTCCTTCAAAAAGCAATCCTCCTTTATAGCTGAAGAACCTTCATATATAAAGATTGCTGTTTTCAAAGCACCACAATCAAGTTGTAGTTATGCTACAGAAAAACCAACTTTCAGTGTAAAGATCATTGTGACCCTGACCTTTGACCTTATGACCCTAAAATCAATAGGGGTCATGTATTGGACATGGCTGTTCATCCTATAAAATTGTTCAGCTGTAGGTTGATTAATACTTTAGTTATTGAGCAGAAATTGTTTTCATTTTTAAGGTAATAGTGACCTTGACCTTTGACCTTGTGGCCCCAAAATTAATAGAGGTCTTTTACCCAATATGGACAATCATCCTATGAAGTTTGAGTACTGTGGGCCAAATGGAACTTAAGTTATGCTCCAGAAACCATTTTCAGTTTTACTGTAATAGTGACCTTGACCTTTGACTTTGTGACCCCAAAATCAATAGGGGTCTTCTACCCAATATGAACAATCATCCTATGAAGTTTGAATACTGTGGGCCAAATGGAACTTAAGTTATGCTCCAGAAACCATTTTCAGTTTTAAGGTAATAGTGCGACTGAATAGGGATAAAGGGCCATTTCTATTGTTATTTTCTTTTGTTTAATAGAGGGCCATGGCCCCTTATTCTATTGTTATGGAATGAATTCTATTGTTCTCTTTTGTTCTGTTTACAGTTAGATGGCCCCCTATCCCTACTGGGTAATGCGGACAGACGGACAAACAGACAGACTCCAGGGGGTATAACATAAAATGCGAAAAATTCTTTCGGGCATATAAAAACAGCTTATTGCAATAATGACCACACTTGTTTTATTATTAAAACAAAACGTCAAATGACATAATCAAATGACATCACACTAGCACATCGGAAGCATTAAACAAGCAATGGCTTTATTATACAAAATACAAATAAAGAAACAAAGAATTACAGATTTGGATATAGACATGTACTTTTACGCAAGAATAGTGCTAATTAATGCACCTTTTTTGTGCATTAACATTCTGCAAAAGTACATAGTCAAAATATATTGACGTGCAAAAGCTAGATTCTGAGATATTTTTTGTTCTGGGGTCAGAATCTCGCGTAGATTGCCCAGACAATTAGTTGGACAACAAAAATCCTCAGATTTATTTAAACCCTTACTCTGCGGACTTGGGCTTTAAAAAATGCTAAATGCTAGTGCTTCTGGAGACATTAACGAACAAAAAAAGGTGCATTAACACTCTATTAATCATGGCATATTACGGTCAGTGGTGCTGTCCTATCTTCCTCTGTTTCTAACTCTGGATAGTCGCCATGTGACATTAACAGTTGGTGCAATACAACATAAAGAATTTATCTTGTCAAGCAAAAACTGTATACACCTAGATTACCTTGCTAAATTACACACACTGCTGGTGATGGTAGAATACAAACAAGTTTTGACAAACATTCAATTCCCAGCATCTGATATAACTATTATATAATGAAAGCCAAAATTAGATTGGCAATGTTCAAACGAGGGATATATTTTTCAGTCCCTTTCACATCAGCCCTTGCTAGCTGCAAATCTTTTTGATCAGGTCTAGTGTATGACTTTGCCAAGAAAGTATGGAAAACTGTACAAATTTAACTCTTCAATCGCTCAATAAGTTCATATTCATTGCCAAATATGTGAAAAAACCAAAATCACTGAGAGAAAGATTAGCTAGTATAAGAGCCTTCAAATTAAAATGCATAACTTCATTACTTGAGAATTAAATTTTTTCAACAATCCTAGCATGGTAATAATTTTATCATAACCTGTCTTTCTAATTACAAGAGGGCCACAATGGCACTGTATCACTCATCAAATTATATGAGGAAAATAATGAATAATTTCTTTTTTAATCCTGCTGGAACCAAAACATGATAAGCCTTTACTATCTGTAAAGAGCCAGACAGCTTGCTCATCTAACCTGTAACCAATTTAATTTTTAAAATTTAAATAAGAACTAAGCCTGGACTGTCCTCTCCTTTATTCATGATGTCAAAAAGCAAAAATGTAAGCCACTGCCCCCTCATTTATTCATCATGTCATAAAGTCAAAACTTCATTAAGTCAAAATGTTTAAAAAGTTTTAAGCCTACCTCTCTGAACCTCGTTTTCTTCCAGCTCTTTTTGCCCTTCTTCTTCATCAACTTTTTTTGCTCAGATTCAGACAAAAGTTGGGAATGGTTACTAACATACTTTGCTTCTTGAATCTGAACAGTTTCAGTTGCCGCCACAACATGCTTGCTAGGTTGACTATCTGCTTGTCCCATTATTGCATCCACTTATTTTCACAATTTCAAGATTTTAAAACACTTGTTTTATTGTACAGTGTACGTTAACTTAAAACATCACAGCTTAGAAATTCCTCAGAAATGCAATAAAATTAGTTTGATACATTTATCCATGCTTCATAACGAACAAAATCTCAAATCTGATCCGTGAAAAAAAACTCAGAAATCTCATTAAAACCTATAAAATTCTTCCTCAGAGGAAATCTAGAAATTGATTTAATTAGAGATTACAATGAAAAACTGTCTTCCATTAAGCTCTTAATGTGCAATAAACACTGAAATAAACACACTTTTCTTCCATAAAAAACATGATAATACACATAATTCATAATAAAGTAATGTATATGACTGCACAATTAACACCAAAGTTATTAAAAGAAATTATTTACACTGTTATTATATACTAAGGTGATTGCGGCACTAATATTTACGACTGGAATACAAAAATTATTTCCAAACAAAATTCGTGAAAAAAAATAATACTATGTCTGAAACAGCTCACTAGAAATAATCTGACAATAAAATAAGAAATATAGCACTAGCAGGATGACAGAAATTACTAGGAGGTTTTTCTTAATTACATAATGCAGTCCTGCCAACAAATTTTCACACACAAATTGGTCTCAATGTAAATACAAAGAAATCAGGGGGGCAACCAAGTTCAGTCAATAACAGAGGCAAGGAAAGTTACTTTTTTGCCTTTATTTTTTTTATTTATTGTTCTTGTTACGAAGTCAGGAAAACCACTTTACAGTTATGTCAGAATTGTACAAGAAATATACACATTCATTGTCTCTGTCAATTTGTAGCAATTAACTAATTACTATAATGTGTGTATTCACCTCGGCAGTTCAACAATTAATGCCCTCCTAATTGGATCCTTATGTGAGAACACACCAGTTTTTTCACTGTAACATTTTAATAGTTATTTAAATGTCTGACAAATTACACTAGTAACTTAATTCTGTTCAATCCAAATTTCTTAGAAAAATGATTATACACAATACCTTATATCTCCATGATTTAAGTAGACAAACACTAGTTCAATGAGAATTGTAACCACTATGAATCCAGATACAATTCATGTCACGAAAATCCAATTTTTTTTTGTTCAGAAATGTAATCAGGAAGTTAAAAAATTCACAAATTCTGAAAATCCGTATTTTGTTTCTTATCGAAAAAAAAATTAGTTTTCCTTTCTTTTTTTTTTTAATAAATAAATCTGCAATTACAAAAACAATCCTTGCTTAAATTTAAAGTTACTACAATAAAACAAAAGATCACCCACTGGACACATATAACACATTAAATATGAGATTTGTTGTCTACTATTTGTAAGGAGGGAAAAAAGATTGACCAATGAAATGTGATATGAGCCGTGTCATGACAAAACCAACATAATGGGTTTGCGACCAGCATGGATCCAGACCAGCCTGGGCATTCGCGCAGTCTGATCAGGATCCATGCTAATTGCTATCAGTTTCTTTACTTGTTATAGGGTCTGTAAGCGATGCAGATGCGCAGTCTGGATCCATGCTGGTCGCAAACCCATTATGTTGGTTTTGTCATGACACGGCTCATATACTGGTACTTTATTGAGACATTCCAGACAAACGTGGGTATTGGCTTCTCCCTAGCTCTTCATGTCTAAACTCCTACTTGATTTACTCATAAACAAAATTGTTAATCAATCAATAATAAGCAATCAGGGATTACA
Organism: Ruditapes philippinarum; assembly: GCF_026571515.1. Lineage (NCBI taxonomy): Eukaryota > Metazoa > Mollusca > Bivalvia > Venerida > Veneridae > Ruditapes > Ruditapes philippinarum. The sequence goes on along the minus strand of NW_026857012.1, from coordinate 135,241 downwards.
AAACTAGAAAAATAACATTGAGGTGAAAGTATTTCTAGGGGATATGATGATGGAGACCAAAAACGCTGTCAAATTGTGATTATTCTTTGTAATAACCCAATCAGTGCTTGTATCTGGATATCATTATTACGAGATATCTCAAAACAACTTTGAAGAAATTACATGCTCACAATACAAGCCTTTAAAGGATAAATAAAAATTATACTCAAGTAGGAAAATAATCTCTAAAATTTTGCAAAGAAAAATGTTTTACATTGATTGTTTAAACAATATAGAAGGACATTACACAAGGCATTTATTTGAATTTTTTTTTGTTTATACTAATTTATTTTACTTTGATTATGTTGGAAGCTTTAAGCTTATTGAAACACCCTTAAAATCAATTCCAGATAACAACCAGTACTATTTAGCAATGTGTGTAAAGTTTCTTGCTATAGCTTGCCCCTGATGGGATTTGAAATTCTTTTGGTCCTGTACAGTTAAATAGGAGACACTCTTTCAAACAGAAACTTCCTTAAGTCCTATTCTGATAAAATGTTTCCCATACACTCTTTTTTGAATTTGTAAAATATATAAATATCATCAAGAATTTAAATAACTCCACTAAGGTCTGAAAGCCTAAAAACATAAATTTTGAAATTCTTACATAGTTCAACCACAGCAGTTAAAATGGAGAAAAAAAAACTGCAAGCAATAAAAAATGAATAATACTCAGAATGATATTGAAAATAAGACATTTGAGTTAAAAGCGTTTAAATGCTTTTTTATTTTTGTGTCATTTTGCACATTAAAAATGAGAATGAGTAAGTAAATGCTCTGAAGATTTTTTGCACACAATTTATTAGTTCAGACCTATATTAAATGATACATAAATTCCAGTCCCATTTCATTAAAAATAGAGTCCCTGTTAATAATTATACAGATAGAAACTATTTATATCTTAAAATATCCTCTTAAAAGATGCAAAGAGATGTTACAAATAATGACTGCATGCATATTGCATGTATAAAAGCAATATTATAAAACTTTATGCTGCTGTTTTAAGACAGGTTTAAACTGTTTTGCATAATATTTCAAACAGATATTTTGGAATCTTTACTACTTCTTTTTCAAAATTCAAATGATAATTTAGTAGATACATACAATGTACTATATACTTTAAATGTGTACATTTCATCCTTAGGACAAGAAAATACCCTACTTACATCAAATGTATATAAAAAGTGTTCTTCCCTTAAAAAAATCCATATCAAAGGGAAGTTACTCTACCAAGACTATCAATTCACATTTCACCCATTCATTCCCTTATATTACAATTTGACTGAGATTGTATTCTGAATAAGCTTTTGTAAATGTTTCAACAGATTGTTGATATTAAAGTGACTTTGTATGCAAGACTGTATATTTCATACATATATTTGTTTGGAACAACATGTATTTTGTACATCCAGCAATTTTATACAATGCGCATGCTGATCCTTTGTATTCAGATAAACTCAATGATATGAAATGAACAAAACACTCACGCTGTTCTAAAGTTACCCAATTCAAATGACAGATGTGGAGCAATAAAATAAAATAAAAATTTCTGTGCAGAAATTTGTTACTAAAATATAATTATAGAAATATTGATGAAATAAAATGGGTATTTTTCATTTTTGGTATTTTGACTTGTGTCTTGCCATCAACCTATACAAAAAATAAAAGGGAACTCTTTCAAATCATGCAGTTAAAAAGGGGAAAAAGTGGTATGAAATTTATCATATTTCACTTGTGGCTACCCAACTCAGGAAATATTTACATTCATACCAGTAAATGAAAATAAATCCTTGGAAAAAAATTCAATGCCCTTTATATATGTGAAAGTGTCAGTCAGTACTAGCACATTGGTGATACATCTCAATCAAAACAATCACTTCAAAAGTTGAGTACATCAAAATGAGTAAAGCAAGTGCATTTTATTCATTTTTTTATTATTTATCTGTCTATTTTCAAAACTTATTCATATATATTTTCTTTTTCCATTAATTTTGTCTTTATTCACTTATCATTCACTCATTATTTATACGAAAAGGTTTGGAATTTTAAGGGGAATGACTTTTTTTGATGAAGGGAGATCCCGGACATGTACATGACTTGTATGTATCTGGGTTTACACAACCACCAAGTTTTCGAATTGTGTGATGCACCACAGAATCTGACCTGATATTTCTGATATTCAGCTCTGTGATCAATGTCATTTATATATTTAAGAAATAATATATCCAAGACAGTGATTTTATCGCTAAATAACATTTCTGTTTGGAGTTCGGATGAGAGGAATTAATATATCACCAGGGCGTAGTCCAAATATAATGATGCGCCTGATTTGTTTCTGTACTTATTTTCAGCGCCTCACATTTTTAGTGGTTACGTCACGTGTCTAAATATAGAATGTCAAACTGTGATTTTATTGCATAAAAACACACACTTTCTGTTCTGCTATTGTTCAATGGGGAAAATTGCAGGTCGTGATAGAATTTTTGTTATAATATGACTTACTGCACTATCAGTAGATACAGATCCATCCAGATAGTCTTCTTCCAAGTCGTAATCTCCTAGTGGTTGTAGAACCATCTGTGTAGAACCCTGACATGCATCATCTGGTGGCACCTTAAATGAAGAAAGTAGTCATTTATTTATATACATGTATGTTATATATTTGTTCTGGAAAAAAAAAGTTATTCATATAGCTTGTAACAAAATCAAAGCTGAAAACAAAAGTTTGAAAGGGAGCAGTAACTGTTGCTTAATGGTTAAGGCGAGCTGTGGTCTTCTGGTAAATGGAGTCTCTCAGGAGTCATGGATATAAACCCTACTGGGGTCATGACTATGTGTCCATATTTGACATGACCATTTTTCCATATATGACATAACCCTGTTTCCATATAAGACATGATCCTATTTCAACATATGACATGACCCTATTTCAACATGTGACATGACCATGTTTCCATATATGACATGACCCTGTTTCCATTTAAGACATGACCCTATTACAACATATGACATGACCATGTTTCCATAATATATATGACATGACCCTGTTTCCATATATGACACAGCCATGTTTCCATAAATGACACAGCCATGTTTCCATATATGACATGACCCTGTTTCCATATATAACACAGCCATGTTTCCATATATGACACAATCATGTCTCCATATATGACATGACCATGTTTCCATATATGAAATAACCCTGTTTCCATATATGTCACGACCATGTTTCCTTAATATATATGACATGACCCTGTTTCCATATATGACACAGCCATGTTTCCATAAATGACACAGCCATGTTTCCATATATGACATGACCCTGTTTCCATATATAACACAGCCATGTTTCCATATATGACACAGCCATGTCTCCATATATGACATGACCATGTTTCCATATATGAAATAACCCTGTTTCCATATATGTCACGACCATGTTTCCTTAATATATATGATATGACCATTTTTCTATATATGACATGACTATAATGTTTCCATACATGACACCAGTATTGGTTAGTTCCAGGAAGCAAACTTAAGAGTGGCTCCAATACACTTCAAGGTTTTAACACAACCAGTCTTATCAATCAAAAGTTGTAGCACTTTCATGCTGAACTAGCTGAAAATAAAAATACACTTACATACTTTCACTGAAAAATAATTTGCAAGGAAAAAAATTAAAAAAAAGAAGAAGAGAGAAATGCCTGTCAGACAGACTGCTCCACTATCAATGTTTATACATTATACTAACATGTAAAAAATGAAACAGTTGATATGTATAGACTATTACAAATAGGAAGAAAAAAAAAACACAAGAAAGATTTATCTTGAGATAATTATTTGAGATGGCTGTAACCTAGATTATAAAATTGTTTTACAAAACATAATGAAAATTGTCCAGACTTCAACCCTGAGTCTCCTGAATTTGTGTTCTTAGAATTTGGAACAGACCGTTTCCAAATTTAAAACATTCCAATATCAAAATAAAAAACTTAAATAACAAACAGTATAGAGCCTGGTCAAACTTGCGGATGTTCAGGCTGGCCTGGGTCTATACAGGTGTTTACCGCCTTTAGTTCCTACAGGTTACTGGTTAATCAGGAAACCAACTGGATGTAAGTGATCTTAAATGGAAGATTTTCTTTAAAAAAAAATGAAAGAACACCAGTTACATGATGTAAAACAGAGAATTATTAAAGGTTGATGTCAGAAACATTTTTAAAATATTTGCACTGCTTATCAACTGTTGACAAAACCTTGAACTGAAAAACAAAAGAACTTAAAAGCCGGAACATTTTTGGATTCTGTTACTTTGAACTTTAAAACAAAAAACAACTATAAAGCTATAATGAATGATTCTTTGTTAATTTACAAATTGCAACCAGAGATCAAATAACAGCAAAGATATGCATTCTTGTATTCTCAAATATCCAAAACCTTTTTATAGTAAATACTGATGGTTTTTGTGCTTGTAAAAGTTACATTTGCACAAAAGATGTAACACTGTTAAGAGTTAATTGCAAAAATACATGTATTTGTATATTTGTAACTCATTCACAACTGAAAAAAAAGTTCTAACTTTTTCAGTTTAAACATATGGGAAATACAGCATATTGATATACAATTGCTGAAAAACGATTTATCAACTTTGAATCTGAATTAAGATATTGAAATATAGTGGGATGAAAAATTATTTTGTATTTTATTTAATTTTCTTTTCTTTTTATTTAAAGCTGCACACCTCTAGATGAGCAAATATATTTTGATAAAATCAAACCTGTGAAAAATTTACTGAGATTTTAGAAAAAGTATAAAGATTCAAAATTCCAGTAATAATTTACATGTTATGTGCGATTAATGGCTGATTTTTAAGTATTTATAACTACTGGTTTCCTAGCAGTTTCCGTCCCCTAGCAGTTTTCCGGCCGTTTATCATCTTCGCCCAGTACAGTCTATTTTTACCAGTAAGGCATCCACATTACTTCGTCAATCAGAGAGACTTTTGTTTTCAATGCTAAACAGCATTTAAAATAGTACAACAATTTATATGTTTTGAAGTTTTGTCTGTTATTTAAAGTTACATAGAGAACTTGCGACTTTCAAAAATAAGTAACACCTGGGGAATTCTGGTTTGAGTATCCATGCGCAATAACTAAGACCCCATTTTAGGTAAATCAATACTTCGGAAAATATTGTTGCAGACGACACGGACAAGGTTGGGAAGTTCTGTTTGTCTTGTAAAACCATCTTAACATTGCTTTATGGTACTGAATTATATTCAAAATAAAAAAGGTCCGGAAAACTGCTATGAATTTTTGAATAAAGGTGAAAAAAGGTGTTACGTTTCAGGCCTATATTCAAATTAAAAAGTAAAATGAAAGTGCAACATTAAGCACATGGCAATGCTGGACAGGTACCTAACTTTGTCCTGTCAAAGTTTTGTACCCCTCCGTAGACTGATTTTTATTTTATTTGTTAAAAAGTGCGATTTGTGGCCAGAAACTGCTAGGAAACCAGTATATTTCTACTGTGTTACTTTAAACACAGTAAGGGCTAGACTCATAATAATTTTTGCATATTTTGATCTTATCGTAATTTACGGGTTGTAAGTGCCATTGATAATGTGTAAATTGTATTCTTTTGGTAACTTCACAATATTATACTGTTAAATACATTTTCAAATTTTCATGAAAATTAGCATGAATCTGGAGGCGCGCTACTTTAACTTTGGGTTTAGTGGGGACTTTTATCAAACATCATTAGCCAAATTGTTTGCATCTTTTAAGTTTAAAGTGGATGATAAACCAAGTGAGAAATTAGAGATGTGGCTAGTGTTTGACAATATTATAAGTGTTACATGTTTATAGTTTTATGTAGTAAAATGTACCCTCAAGCTAAATCTCATTAAAAATATTTCACATTAATTTGATTTAAGTGACTGAAAATTTGGAAAAATTTATTTCTTTTTTTTAAATATTTAACTTTTTACCTTTAGAATGAGGAACTAATAACTACAAAGCCTGTGCCAGCAGTTTAAAGTTGTAAGGAAATATTCTAAAATCAAACTCGGGTATTTAATTGGTCAGAAACCCGCACAGATGAATATTGATCAATGAAAATCTAGAGATTTGAGACGAAGGAAGAGAAATGTTGTATAACCTTGAAGACTAGAGTGACTGCACATCTGAGTCATCATCATGCAGACTAGGCTCAATTACTTTAACTTTCTAAATTTCACGAATAACCGACAAAGATTGCTGTCAATAAAATTGACCATAGCTATGAATTAATAATAGACTTTTCAAAAATGGAAGATACAACTACTTCATTTCATTTTTTTTTAAGTCTGCATTTGAAAGTTTTGACATCTTTAGTCATAAAAGACTGGAAACTGGTCAGCAGTGCTACAATGTAGCATTTTTACATTGAAATAACTGAAAAAAGAACAACTAAGTCCACTAGGTCCAAAAGTCAATTAAACATAAATGTATGAAATGGGATAAATTCTAATGTTACTGTAAAGTTCTTTAATCTGAACCAGTTTTTGATCAATGATCATTATAAACCTTAAAATTTCTGTTATATCATGAATGAGTATAAAAGCTGTAAACCTCACACTACAGTGCATTCATTTATGCATTTTACCACATTTATTCACGCATTTATTCACGGACACATGATTTGTAAGTGCACAACAATAATGACTGTTGTTTCTCGATTACTGCTGACAATGTGCAAACAGAGATAATTTTGGTGTTGGGGGGAAAAAAATAATACTTGGCCAATTTTACATTGCACAAATTGTAGGAAAAATGTAAAGTATTACATTAAGTTATTTGTGCAGTATGGGACCCTGTATTATCTACAAATTAACATTACTTTATGTCTGCATTGAATTTTTTTGATGAACTAAATAATGAAGCAGACTTATTGATAATGTTGAATTAGATCAAAGATTTTTTACATCAACATATGCATGACCACACATGATGAAATATTGAAAATACATTGGTAATAGAGTTGCATGTATAATACAGAGTTGGAGTATATACCAATGATATAAAAAAATTTTATGATGTATTTGAAGTGAAATTTTCCTTATTTTTTTCACGTTTAATAAATTAATTAGGTAATGCTCTAGAATGTCTTGGAATAAATTAACATTTTCCTGGAGAAAACAAAGGAGAATCAGCTTAAAAAAGAAAAGAAAAATTTGCATCAAACATTATCTTCTTCTTCCTCTCAACCATATATTGATTCATGAGTTTGTATTACATTTTATTTGTTTGGGATCAACTTAGAAGAAGTCAAGTTATTTTAACTTAAGTATATAGGTCAGTGTTAGTCAACATTTATGAAAAATTAGATCTGTCTGGCAAGGGGAAGCCATAACTGAATTTATACAGACTCAATAACAAACACTGACCGACTTACAGCAAGTATGATTTGTTGACTGAACAGGATAGTACTTAATAAAAAGTTGGTGCCTATTAAATGAAGAATTTGAAATTATAATGGAATGATCTAATTGGCAAAAATATAAGACCAACATAATGTACTCCAAAGGCCTTTCGAGTGCATTTAAGATTGACATATATATATATAATATAAGACAGATATCATATCATTGTGAGAATATCTGGTATTTGATGCATCGCCTCAATCTATGATAGAAGAAAACTTGATATATGAATATAATGTTACATTTTTACAATGCTTTTATTTTCTCCAATTTCATGGAATTAGTTGTCATTTATTCTTCTTAATTTAGCACTTGACAAATGAATTATAGCCTCTAATGTTATTTTGTTACCACTCAATGCATGGTTGAATGCTGGTTCACATATTAATTCTTTAGGGTTTATTTAAGACAAGAAAAGTTTGTCATGTTTCCAACATGTCCAATAAGTAAACGCCATATATTTACCAAAGACAAATTTAACAATATGCAAATTTGGGTCTGGTTTGTCCGAAAAATGTGATTGTAAACCACTTCTTATTACTTTACACAAGTCCCATTTCATTTTTAAATTAGGGTAATTGAAAGCTTATAATTACAAACTGGACACACTTCATTTCATTCTTTTTAAAGATAATTGAAGACGGGAAGTGGACAGTCTGCTTTAAATTCAGACAAGTACCTTATAACCATTAAAAAAAATCAAAATATTTCAATAATTAGAGTCAATCAGGCAATAATTTATATATAGAATTCTGTTATATTTTGGGAAAGTAAACACAATATATTAACATCATGTATTTGAAAAAATAAAATGTTTGAAATTTGCTCATGAAAATTAATAGGGTCAGGCTGCCATTTGTTGGTTTCTTTTAGTTGAAAGTGAAAGAATAAATACTGGCTTTTTCCTTAACATAATATAATATTTCAGCTTATAATGTCAATAGAAAATAATAATAAAACAAGCACTTCATACACTTATCAAACTTTTAAATATCAAGACTAAATAGAAAAAAATAAAAAGCATTAAGAAAAAAATCTTTAAAAACACTTTTTTTAACAATAACAATATATAATCTACTAGATTTAACAGTTAACATACAAAAATATCAAAACTTCACATAATAACACTGATGATCCACGTAACATAAAACTTTCTGCACACCAAACAGTCTAATTTTACCAACATTTATTTGATCATGGATACAGTTTAGATAACATGAAATATGAATATGCCTCATGATCCAAAAAAATCTGATGAATCATGCAATGTCATAGTCCTTTAATAGTTATAATAAACAAGACTTTGAATTTTGATAATTTTACTTCTGTGCAAAGCAAAGTAACTGGCTTAATTGCCCATCAAAAACTATGATAAAAACCTAATACACAATGCATTTAATATTTTTGGCTAGAATTACACTGGATCAATGCATATTAAGAAAAACATGTTAGGCCTCCAAAACTTTAGACATTTAAAGGAATGTAAAAACCTTAATTAAATATCAACTGCATATAACAGGCATGTGCACATTTGTGCATGTTCAACTTCTGAATTTACTCCCAGTGACAATCACGTGTTAATGTAGAGTCACCGTACCAGTGCTCAACCAGTTTTTCACAAAATCACATAAAAACTCTTTCAGAACAAAAGGTTTGCTGGGAAACTTATTTTTGTTACAAAGCTGGACCTTTCAAACTCACAATAAGCTAAAGCGTTTTAATAAAACAGATTAGGATACAATTTACCACGGAGTTGTATATAGGGTATAAAACCACTATATTTTTTCAGACAACCAAACCAGTGCTCGACCAGGTGGTTTTATCTTTATCAGAACTTTTATTTCTTAAAAACAGATATGACTTTTTAAGTTCAACAATTCTATTTCAAAAATAGTTTGAAACATTTATGTTTTAGTGTCTATAGATGAAAATATGAGAGCAAATATGATACAAAGGAAATGCTATACATTGACAAATAAAGTGTTTATAAGAGTTTTGGAATTTGCATATACTGGGGTGTTTGAGATTACTTATTCCCATATTTTTTTTTACTAAATCATTCTGCAAACATAGTTAAGTGTGATAATTGGTGTAATATACAAATTGTCTACGCTTTAAGTGGTGTGTTCCCGATTTTTTTCCGTACAGCTGCCATATTTGTTTACATGCCTTTTATGGAAAGCAGGGTTTTGATAATTTTTGAACACCTTTCCTATGGAAATCAATTGGAGTCATAAAAGTAAAGGCAATTTAACAAAGTATTGTCCACATTTGCCCTAAATTATCATTATTTCAGTGTTTTAAATAGTTTTTACTACTACTTGTATTATAGAATTGTATTTTTGTACTGTTTAATATTGTCTGAAAAATGGTCAATCTTCTACCAAACTTAGAGTACTTGTACATGGTGTAGAGGTTACAGGTCAGGTACAAATAGCACACACAAACTCCCAGGGTTTTTTCACTTTAATGCATAAATCATACACAAATAGAAGTATTGGTCGAGCACTGGGCTGGTCGAGCACAGGTACTGTGACTCTATGTACAGTACACTAGGACCTAATTTACGGTTGTGCACACCTTTCGTGTCAACTAATTAGTGCACATGTCATTATGATTGTCATCACCTGTCAATCAATAAAAATGCATTAGTCTTACCTCATCTTCATTATCATATACTTTCATGAACTCGTACTGGTTTAGTTCGTGTAAAAACTTAGAAAACTCCCCTTCTGCAGCCAGCGCTGCCTTTGTCCCTCTGTCCGTCGCCATGTTGTTTACAAAATGCCGTGTTAAAATTCATGTATATACGTATAACATAAAATTAATCATACACTGGAGCGGAGTTGTATTTATTAAATACTAGCCTATGAGTTAAATAGATAAAATAGTAGCGATTATTTGTAGCTTTGTTCAATGCATGTCATAAACATTTAGATATTGAAATTATAAATTTTCTGCAGAATTTCAGATCTGTTTAATATTTTAATCAGTCTACCAAGTTTTCTGAAGAAGAAAAAAGAGATTAAAATGCATGTCAATTTAATTACTTACAATCTTGCATAAACTTAACTACAAAATATATCTTTTTAGTTGCTGAAATGACTTGAAACAAATGGAAACATATAAATTATGGTGTAGCGAATACATATAGCCTTTAGCAAAGTATGGTGGTAGTTTGTTTTCTTTTAAATATTGAAAATTAATAATCTTGTTTCCGACCTCCTTTCTATAGGTTAAATGTAGACTTTAACAAAATTCTTTGAGATCATATTAGCCTAGTCCAACTACATGTAATTAGACTTGTCAAAGACAGGCAACCTCTTTTTCCAGGTTTAAGCAAAAAAATCAGTCCAAACTATCGAAAGTGATGCTTTTATATTTTCCGTGGTAAAAATGACAGTTAAAATTAGGCGTAATGGTTTGACAGTATTAAAAATGTTTGTAAAATGGGTCAAACCCTTCACCATACACACAATAAATAGTGCACTTACATTTCATTTGTTGCTTCCCTCATTTCTTTTTTTCATAACATTCCTTTGCTCAGTATATCAGTCATGTTTTTTGGGGGTTTTTTTAAGATGGGCAACTTTTTAAAGAAGTCTAGCACAATGTTTAGTTTATGTCTTTATGTCTACAAGCATTCAAGCATACAATATGACACTTGATCTTCTTAAAGTTAAAGTTTTAATCTAAATCTTGCTGTAAAACAGGTGTATTGTAGCTATATTAGATTATGTTTGACCTAAGATTATTGATGAATGGGTCAAATTGATAGTACACATTTTATTTAAATTGTTTGTAAAACAAGTACAATTGACAATCAATTAAAATACATTTATCTTTTGGCCTTGTCTGCCCTTTACAAATGTTATCTAACACCTATCAATTACTGTACTATAGTGATCAGATCACATGATTCCCATGTGTGCTTTAAATGAAATTTACAATTCATTCTGATAAAGCAGTAATTAAAACATGTCGAGTTTTCTTTCCTTTTTTTTAAAAATATATATCATTTACATTTGGAAATGTCTATAAAATTCAAACAAAAATAGAGGAAGAAATCTTTATCTTTTTGGAGGAATTGTTTGATTTAATTGACTATTCATTAATAATGCTGTCGATTTGTAAAAACTGTAGAATAGAATACATTTGTATATTCAAAACTTGATCATCTTAGAATATGATAACAGACACATCTTAAGCGGTCAGGTTGATTTTAAGTTATCTGCCCTTGAATATGATTTGATTATGCCAATTATTTTTGAAAGATAGCCTATTCTAATGAAATGTCAATAAACTATAAAGATAAAACACAAATATTTAATAGAAATGATTTTTTTTTATTTTGTCCAAGAATGAAAAAAAAAAAAACAATAAACTTCTAGTAATAATATTTGTCAGACTCCTGCACAAGTTGAAGATCTGCTATAAAAATGATCTTAGATTGGTTAAGGGATTATGGTTACCCTTACCCCACCCCACCCCATTTTGTTTTTCTTTATATTTCTGTTATTCTATTCTAATCATGCAGATTATATAAATTCTATTATACAGTTTTCATTCTGCCTACATTTCTTTTTGTAACTGTTGCATACACCTCAAATACATGACCTTATTAATGCACTGCAACAAATTTCTTGACTTAACATTATACAGACAGACAGGTTGTCTTTCTTTATATACTGACTTAATCAAGTCTCAATTACATTCAGTGAGACAACTTAATTTTTAAGATATTAAATGTTTAAAAAAATCATATTTATAAAAGCTTTCAAAAATATGTTATTTATTCAAATTGTCCCAATCCCTTTGAAAATATTGAAATATTTCAATTAAATACTACACACTCCTTAATATTGTTAAATTGAATTACAAGTCATTCATGAGTGATTTGTAAAGTGGTTAGATTTTCTGTATCATTATATATTTCAAACCTGTGATTATATATATTCCAAATCTTGATTGTGTTAATCAAGAAGTGTATTACTTTTAAATTTTGTGTAGGTTAAATTTGCTGACTAAATAGTTAATCAACCTCAGAAGAATAGTATACATTAACTCACTTTTACCACAGTTACCTCTATAGATTACCAAGATCACAAGTCATAGTTTATTACATTTGTACTGTAAAAGCATCTAGATATAGTCTTTAACCATGCATGCATATTAAAATATTTGTTTGATCATGTTTTACGTCACACCAACACAGTAATAACTATAGGTTCTATGGTGACATTCCAGCTTTACTGGTGCTGGAGAACCTCAGGTGCCCTTCCAAGAATTATTTCAAACACGAATGTGCACCCGAGTAGAACCACCAATGTTCAGTAAGCTAGCTGGATAGCTTCCTCAAATGGAAGAATCCAAAGTCACGGTCGATATTCAAATCCACAGCGGTGAGGGGCATGTCTTGCAAATACATGACGTTTTCTTATTGGACTATTTGTTATGATTTTGCATAATGAGTTTGTTGTGTTTTTAAGATCAGTATAATCGTCATAAAGTAGCAACTTAAGGTTTACAGTACTTCGTATTAATATGTCCTGTGAACCAGAAAATAAAACAAGACATTTGTTCATAGTCTGATCATCTATTTCTCTAGATTCGGTAGCTGTATGATAAAATCTTTTTAATTAGTGAACCAAAACCCAAAACCATAATATGGTCACTATCAGTATGACCTTTAACATCAATGTCAACAGTTTACTGTTTCAGACTAAGCAACACATTTAAATTCAAAAGACAACATAACAGCTTTACTGACATAAGAAAACCTATGCTATTTCACATATTTATTTATTTCAAGAACTTGTAGTTTTGTTACTGTAGCCACCATCATTCTGTAAACAAGGTCTTAACATGAAAAGATTTCAACATTCCTAGCAAGTTTTGAACTTAAGTGGCAAGCAATTAGAGGTCAGGCATAGAGGTCCTGACCACAGAATATTTCCCACAAATTATGGCAGCTCATACTTTAAGTGTTTTCTTTAGTTTTAAAAGCTATGGATTAAGTATGGATATTCTTGAATGTTGCTTTGACAATGTTAAAAACATGGCCTTACAAATTTATTTTTAGCCTAAGAGGCAGGTGACCCAGTCAACCCTGATAGAAGTCTGTCTACATAAAGTAACACCAAATGTCTAAAATGTCAATAAACAAGTGATAGAAGCGGAGGTGAATAAAATAGCAGCTTAATTCTTTTGGGAGTATAAAGACAAAACAACACCAATACATATATAATTTCATTACAAATCTGTCACAATGAATAAGGACATTACAGAGATATATGTATTTTAAGTAGAAAAGGAAATCAAAATAAACACAAAGACATTTTTAACACTAGTCAAAGGAATTTGGTTCAAGTATAAAGTCAAATTCACACTTTAACAGTATCATATTACATCCTACAGACCTACATAATAATGTCTCATCAAACATGAAAAGGAAATAAAATGCTGAGAATTTGTAATACATAAGAAGATGCCTTTAACCCTTCTAATGTGAAATTTATGTAACTGACTTTCTCAGCTTTAAATTCAGAGACTATACATAATAAATTTAAGACATTATAAATATAAAAAAAACTTAAACAGCTGACAGTGTAGTCAGGATAAATTATGTGAATTTGCATATTGGCCTGGTTCTATACCGATTAATGCTATCTCCATAACCTGCTACATTTCTTAAATGGACACGTCCAGTTTCCAAAATCATCAATTTTGGGGGTATTGAGATGAAAATAGGAAGTGGTGGTGGTATTGATAATTTTCACTCCGGATCAAGGCAGTAACCACATTAAATTTACTAGAGCACAGTTCAGCCACTGCATCGTTCCTGGGCATACTCAAGCATTCTACCAGTACTATTTGCCTTCACTTCCGCAAGGAACTGAAACTCTGTACATGCCAGAGCAGAGGTACAGTGCAAAAGACCATAGAATGGATTTCATGATCAATCACATCAAAAGTGACCTGCACTATGCAGGAATCAAACCCACATCACACGATTCATAGTCTAATGTTCTACCTATTGAGCTAACCAAAGGGAAAATAGGAGGTTCGTCAGCCATCAGTATATATAGCATTGCTAAACTGCATGGATCTGCATGCTGTCCTAGCTCTATGCTGGTGGCAAAGGAGTTTACATTTCCAGAGGTTACCTGTTTTAATAACTTATCCAATTTTCCTTTTCTCTTAGAAATTTTAAACAATAATTGTAGAGCTGCAGTACCATGTGATACAACTTTTTATTTATTTTATTATCAATATCTGGAAACATTTCACATACGTTTATAACTGATGAGTGATTACTGAAGACCCTAAATGCATACCAATGAATAATTTTAGCAAATTAGGAAGTTACCTATATTTTTCTTTCCTGGAACATTCTTCAAAATGACTCTTGTTGAAATGCATACAGCTTAAAATAGTATAAAATGCTATTGGCTCCCAAGATAAATATTTATACTAATATTTATGTAGATTTTTAAGTATTGAGGTAATTTTCTTTATACATGTAAATAAATAACTAACTAATTCTCCACTGATGATGTGATGGTTCTACTAAAAGGACTTAACTGAGGTTTTCTGACATGACAGGACTGGGAATAATTTTTCGAGATTAATGCTCCATTTGCTGTAGGTCTAGATAAATAACTTGTGTGCCAAATTTCAGATTATTTGCTCAAACTATATTTTCAGAATAATGATTCTTATTGTGAAAAAATATGCAAAATTAAATTCTTTTTCACTTAAATTGGTCCCTGAATAGCACAAAAATATGATTTTCAATTTATTTCCAAGTATATTTTTTTTTAATTATCTTTGCATATCTTTCTGTTTTAGAAAGCCCCCTGTTGATCTATGTATGAAATTAAAATTTTATTTTCAGGCTTTGGACCTCAGTAAAGTTCCTTTGAAGAAAAGAGCACAGCAATACACACATGTTTACAGTATGATAGAAAAGCATGATATCATGTACACAAATCTCTTCTATAATATTTATTGTCATCTTTTTTTTTACCATGCAAGAGGAAGATAAAGTGATTGACTTTTTTTAGGGAAATTTAGACGGAAGTGTAACAGTAAGTTTACATGTCTTCTTCCTGGCTATATCTCGGGGTTAATTGTAAAACTGCTGTAATATAATATAAAATATGAACGAGTTATGTTAATTGTAAAACTGCTGTAATATAATGTAAAATATGAACGAGTTATGTCAATGTAGAACAGAATATTAAAGTTTGCCTTACAGTCATATTTAGGGTTAATAAATATTGGATTACAATCACAATAAACATGCAAGTTTCTAAAATAATCTATTTGTTTTCCTTCTGACTGTACAAGGACATGAAAATTGCTGACACATAATTCAAATTATATTCCTGTTCAGATCATTATTGCCTTAAAGTTTTTTCCTGAAACTGAAAGCAAGCCTGACCACAATCATACATATAGCTTTCATTGTCTAACCAAGATCCATACCGTTGGTAACTTTTTTGTACTTTAGATATCAATATCCCTTACACTTCAAATGGACTTTTCCAAATTTGAAACAGCATAAATTTAACTAGTTAAGAGTTGATGAAAACCACAATATAACTTGTCCATGCCACCAGTATATTAACCTAAAGTCAGCCTTGGCTGCAAAATTTTACCTTTAATTACTTTATATTTAACCTGCTGAATTTGTGAAATGAATTACAGGCCGACTTGTTTTAATTTGGAACAGTTCATTCAATGTGTAATGGATTTCAATATCAAAAACAAAAATTGAAGTACCTACAGTATAGAGCCTGGTTAGACTACACAGATGCCGAGACAGGCCAGGCTCTATACTAGTGGCAAAGTCTTATCATTTTCAGTTCCAGAAGGTAAAGGGTAAAACTCCTAAAAATTTAATAAACAGTTCAAAATTTAAAGCATGAAAAATCTATAAAACAAAGCCAAATTTCCCTTAATTAACATCAAATAATAAATACACATGAGGTTCTAATCAATAAAATTTTTTCATTCTTTTCTGTAAAAAATAATATGTGAACATGTTTTTTTGAACACAAAATAAAGTTTTCTTTAGGAATTTTATAAAATAAAATAATACAGTCATTTGTTAAATGCAAACCAACAGTGTTGGTACTGGACAGGAGATTGAAATGCTAAATCACTCGCTCAAATTCACTATTTGGTCCTGGCAAAATCCCCGACATAATACAAATTGTTCTGAGCACAAATTGCTTGAACTTTCAAACCTGATCTCTTTGTCTGCAGAAATGTAGAGAAAATCACATCTTTTTGGTCACTGACAACAATAGTTGTGGCTCAACTTGCTTTCAATTACAAAATGTACAGTGACAGTCAACGTCATATGTTTCTTAACACCTTGTGATGGTGATAAAGGCAATTATGATTAACTGATATAAAATGAGAGGTGTTTGTCTACTTGCCAATTTTAGTTACAATTAAAACAAAATGCCAGTTTCTTTAGTATTATCATCAAATCTTAAAAAAGATAAAACAATTGCCAAGCAAAATACATAAATATTTGGCAAGAAAAGATTTTGATAAACACACATTTAAGCAGACATCAATAAATATTATTTTCCCTGGTAATTTTCATATAATGTTTATTGTACTATAACATGATCTATTTATAGAATGATTCTTGAACATTTTATTATGCCTATAATTACATCCAGCTATAACCTTTGTATGAGACCACAATTTACAATAATAATTATTCCATAATCAGCATGTAAATAGTTGAATAACATTGTTCAACATGTTTGAAAAATTATTACTCAATCGAACACAACCAGTTGCAATATGCATGAATATAGATTAACACAGTGTACCATTTACATTCAATTGATAACACAAGTACGTATTGTTCTGGCAATAATTCTTAATATTTATATTAAATGATGTAGTCGACAAATGGAAACCTCACAAAGAATTGTGTAGGCATTATTTTAAATTCAACTGATGTAACCTCCATAAAATAAGATCTTACAATAAATGATATCACTTCAACCTTGAGTAGCTTGAATTACTACAATACATGATATCACTTCAACCTCGGGTAGCTTGAATTTCTGATCTCAAAAAACAAATTTGTATGGGTCCTCTGAGCAAAAAAAGTTTGACTGAGAGTATATCTTTGCCATTTTAAGAGACACAGTTTGAAAATTGTTTCTTACTCTGACAAGAAAATCAGCATACTGTAACAAAGACAAGTTTAAAAGGATCTGAAAAATGGTCATAACAATTTCAATAACATGTAACAGACATTAATTGACTGACAGCAAATTATTCTTTCACAATTACCTGTATTAAACCAACTAAATCTTACAACTATAAAAACTAAACTAAATCATAGAAACTTCACCAGTAAAAAACAATTATAACATCAACATAACATGCAACTAAACTAGAGCTCTAACATTTCTGATATACAATCTTTCCATTCAATAACAGTGTAATGAAATGATATTATATAAATGGTTTTTATTTGTATTCAATAATTTTCATAAAATGGTACATGTACAAAATGTATAAATAAATGGTATAAATTTGTAATTGACTCAGATACTGTTGACAGTAAAGTGATTGAAAACTGTGACATATGCTGCTACACATATTTTTTAAAGAGTTTTGTGTTCCGTGTTGAAGCTATGTGTATTTCCATCACTGTATTGTAATGGTAGACATTAAACTGAACACAAATCCATTTTGCAAACTTATTTAGTGGTAAAAGCATACAATAAAACGCAACAAAAAATTTTCAGTTATAATTTTTGATGATTATTATTTCATTATTACAGAACTTTTCAATTCTGTATATTCTAATAATTACAATATTTTACACAGTCTCCACTTCTTTAGTCAGTCAACCTCCTCATAAGTCTCCTCCTCTTTTTGCTCCGCCCCTTCTTCAGTCCCCTCCCCTTCCCCGCCTTCTGCATCTTGAGCATTAGGCACCCACAATCCAGAATCTACACATCGTTTTATATGATATTCAGCATCAGCTTTCGGCATTTTTAAAACAGTTTCTTGTAACTTTGCAATGTCTTTGCTTTCAAAACACTCCTTCAGTTCCTGAAAGGTGATTATTCAAACCCAAATTTAAAATGACAATAAAAATTAAGGAGAAATAGCACAGCAGTTTAAACGAATTTTATTTCCAAACACATAAAGAAACAGCAATGATTGGTGCACAATAACTGACCAATATTTTCAAGAATAACTGTTTTATTCATTCCTATGAAGATGCAGTTTCTTTCTAGTTTCATTTAAATTTTACCTTTAACGACAGTTAATGTGAAAACAATAAACAATGACAACAAGCAATTATCATAGTATTGCAAGCAATCCATAAGTCCCCTACCGGTAAGAACCCCATCAACATTCTGAAGGGCGATTGGCCATTCACTTATGTTTCAATTTTTCTCTATTTTAAATAAACTTGTTGGAAAAGTTCTTTAAAAGTGATCACAGGAAACAGTTTTTATGAACAGACAGACAGACGGACTGAAGGACACTCTAAAGTTAATATTTGAAACATCCCTGTTACCAAAATATAACATTTTAAAAGCAAAATTCTTAAAGAGGAGATAACTCTTGAATTAAAGATGCAATTTCATAAAAAAATTTCAGCTCTTTTTGACTTATCACAAATATTGTTATATTTGCCATGTTTTAAGCCTATTTGTTGCCAAGGCAACTGATATTTTTTCAAAATAGGAAGAACAGATAAGACATGCATAATCTCAAGACTGCCATCTACCCATATGTCAAGTTTCATAAAAATATTTCCAGTACTTTTTGCGTTATCACTGGATCCAGTTTATGTGTAAAATTTGCCATATTTTTAGCCTATTTGTTGCCATAGCAACCAGAATTTTCAACATAGGAAGAAAAGAAAAAGACGTGCATAATCTCCATACTGCCAGCTATCTATATACCAAGTTTCATAAAAATATTTTCAGTACTTTTCAAGTTATCGCGGGATCCAGTTTTGTGGACGGACGGACTGACGGACGGACAGACGGACGGAGGGTAAACCTAAAGTCCCCTCTGGTAAACCGGTAGGGGACTAATAAAAGTATGCTACATATCTAGTATATGCAATGTCTTACGATAATTTATTACTTATTATGGAGAAAATAAAGTAGAAGTAAATCTTAAAAACACTTTAAAAATAGTTGACCATTTGTTGATGACAGACGAAGAAAATCTTGAGCATTTAGCCTACACTAGTATCTCAAATTGAATCTTCAATTCTCGAGAAATTAAATACAAGATACCAAGTGCCCTGATAGGTTCATTAGATACTTATTATATTACTATCATCACTATCAGAATAAAGATGGTAGGAATGTTATATAACATGTTAAAGTATGTTAGCAGTACTCACATCAGGTAAAGAGTCAAACACTTCTACAGGATCTAGCCCACCTGGACCCAATCTCTTCTTTCTCTCCTCCTACAATAACATAAACATCAACATAAGAAAGCTATTCGCAAACTGAAAAATATCGCTTTTGGGTAAATGTGCAAACTCTTGACTCACAGTCCTCAACATGTGTGATTTAGGATTTCCCAAAGTATTATGTGAAACACAGGATCCCTATTTTGCCAAAAATAATGAAACCATAAATCATGTAAATACATGTATGTGATTAAACACTTGATGACAAAGTCTGGTTCAGAAATGTAGGAATTGTGCATGGTAGAAATTGTTAACACCTTGGCATCCATCCACAAACAATCAACTTATAAATAACCAGTTTTCAGAAAAAAAAAATTAAGAAAACCGATCTTTAAATTATCTAATAAACCATAACTGACTCTTAAATACATTTAATACAGTAATTTCTTTGCAAGTGACCAATCAATTTGAATAAATTTCTTTTATAATCGTCTTTGCAATCAATCAATTTGAATAAAATTGCTGGTAAAACTGCTGATTTTTTTTTAAATGTGGGCCACACTTTTTGGATAGATGGGATTAATGAAATATTTGTGAATTTTATTTCTTCAACCAAACTGACCATATAATTGACATATATTTCATCAATTGAAGAAAAAAAAAAGGTCTTGTTATATTAAATCTATGAATATCTTTAAAATGAATCAGGTCAATTATCAGCATATCCCCTCCCCTTCATCACTACCTAATGGAAGGTCAGTGGTTCTACTCATGTTCCAATTTGTGCCTGAAATAATGTATGTAGTGGCACTGGAGGTCTTCTTCCACCACTTAAGTTTGAAAGTCCCTGTATGGCCTTTACATGTGTCGATGTGACTTAAAAACCAGACCACAAAAAATTTACCAGCCACAAATTACATTTACCTCTTCATGTTCCTTGATGGCCTCATCTATTTTCTGTTTAGCTCTTGCCCTAATTCTTCCTTTAAATCCATTTAGTTCATCATTAAATGCATCCAGGTACTCTTTCTGGGCCATCTTTATTCTGTTATATAATAAATAACATTAAGTTTACTCAGATTTTTTTCAGGTTGTAGGAAGCTATGAGCTTATTGATACATTCTTTAATCTATTCCTGGAATCAACCAGAACATAATAAGACTGTAAATGTGTAATTAAACAAAACACGCTTAAAGAATTGCAATTTAAATAGTACTTTTGTGAAAAATACAATGTATTTGTAAACTAAAAGTCAATGAAATTAATCATTTTTTATACATACAGTTTTTGTTGATAGTGTACTTGCTTGCAGTATATATTTAATAAAGTATTATTTCCAGGGAGGTTACTTTACCACCTCTATATTTGACAACTACTTGAGTTACCTCTCATTTCATACTGGTTCTTCATTTTCATATGATGTTTTTCCATGTACATGATTGTATAAATCTTGTTAATTCATATTTAATGAACAAACATACACAATATATACATGTATATTTACAAGCATATCTACATGTATATGACAAAACAATATTAGTCAATATTACTAAAAGATTGAGGTTAGATAGAATAATAATTAAACTTTTTTTAAATGTGTATGTCTGGTTTTTACACCAATTTTTACAAATATCTGGCCATATCTTGATGGTCTGTCAGTCTAACTGACTTTCCAGGATAACTAACCAGTGATTACCAATTTTTCCGCAAGTGAAGTGTTTGTAGAATTTAAAAAAAACACCAAAAATAAATAGTGTATCATGATTAACAGAAATGCAATAATTGGGGAATGTTACCTTGAGAAGAAAGGTCGTACACAACTTCTCGGGTCAATTTCCATCTGTTTAGCAAGTTCTAGAATAAACTGCATTACAATTGTCTGATGTGCTACTTGTTCCATCAGGCCATGTTTCTGTAGATATAATAAATATAAGAGATAAATCCTTTCTAAACAATATTTATAACACAAAAAATATTTGTGAGCTTAATAGAAGTGCCTTATTTTGTCGTAAAGAGGCGGCTCTCGGCTTTACATCAAAGGTTTTCTCCATGAAAACAGCCCATATAGCAGATCACAATGGGCTTTTTGGGTTTTTGATCATAGCTTTGACTATGTCAAACAAGGCACAAAAAGACACAAAGTTCTTCTGTAAAAGAAATATTCTATGCAGGCCTCTCCTGAACTTAAAGATATATATTGCTCAAATTTGATATTTGAAAATATTAAAAATTGATGTACTCTTTGTAAAAATAAAATCAACATGTTTCAATTACACACAAAGTAGATATGTTTTAAACTCTGCAAACTATAAGAAGCCACAATAATATATAGTGTCATTATAAAATTGGCAGTTTTTTTAAAGAATGGACTATAGGGAATGCAGCTTCCCATACATAGTTCTTTTACATTTAACATTCTTTTTATTCAAATTAGAGATTTTCAGTAAGAATTTCATAAATTTCAATAAATTTCTGTGATAAAATTATTTCACTCAACCATGAGCATAGTATATCTTTAATACAACACCCATCTGTGTACATGAAAAAATGAGGATGAAGACTGTTTTGGTTTCTTTAATTTCTAGTGCAGGTGGGTTTCAAGTACCATCTTTGGAGAAATTATAATATCTGATTGACAATACTTGAAAAATTGTCTGTTCACACAGACTTTGTAGACCAAAATTAAAATTTCAGTCAATGCAAGCAAAAATTCTGGACAGCATTATATCAACATCATTACATCATATCTACACACAATTTCAAACATATAAATATTAAATAACTGCTTCTTTATTCTTCATCCCATCCTTAATTTGTGTTTTAAGCGGTAAATATAAGCAGACCTTCTCATATTGAGTAAGCTCCCTTTAAATAATTATTTTTTGTTTGCAATGGCCGTGTCAAGCTGTGCAGTATACTGGTTTAACAGTTTTGTTTCTGTAATTTATTGCTAGGCCACTGTCTGTCAGAAATGTATATTATATTCATACCAGTTTAAACCGGTTTTCACAAAAGTAACGGCAATTAATTTCAACTACCTGTAAAGGTTGAATGATGTATCATTGTCAATCAAATCATCACAAAACAGCCATATAGGTAACATTGATGGATGTTTCTTAATATAGCTTTTTGAAAGCTATAATCATGACCTTACAATGGGGGGAAAGATAAGGAAAATTTGTTTTAACACCAGTTTCTCCTACTAAATGCACCTGAAACCTTTGCAAGGGTACCATCACACAAATTATCCATGATATGAAATGAAGGTGTTATGTGAAACTGTATATAGAATAACAGAAGGACAAACAGTCAAGAATAACAGAAGGACAAATAGTCAAGAATGACAGAAGGACAAATAGTCAAGAATGACAGAAGAACAAATAGTCAAGAATGACAGAAGGACAAATAGTCAAGAATAACAGAAGGATAAATAGTCAAGAATGACAGAAGGACAAATAGTCAAGAATGACAGAAGGACAAATAGTCAAGAATAACAGAAGGACAAATAGTCAAGAATGACAGAAGGACAAATAGTCAAGAATAACAGAAGGATAAATAGTCAAGAATGACAGAAGGACAAATAGTCAAGAAAAAAGCTCCAATTAAATATTTGGCTAGCTTAAAAACCCAGGCACATGACATATCAATCTGAAGAGTAAAATAACAAAATATCTGCCGATTGAATCAATTGTCAATCACAAAATATTCCAGATCTGATTTTTTGAAAATAAAAGTTTAATAATTTCATATTGACACCGGAGTCCATTTAAATGGTATACACACATCTTCAATTTCTAGATCTATACACCAGAGGACTAGATAGTTGGCTGTTTCTTCACATACAAGTTCTGGGTGCTGTAATAGGAATTCTTGACTGTCATCATATTTGCTGAACATTCCGTACTTCTTCACTTCTTGTTTATGTTTCTTTGTAAACTCAGCCTGGTATAAAACATAACAAATATACCGAATGCTTCATCTTGTATTTTTACCTAGATGTCACTTTCTTTAAGAAAGATAAACAATTTCACAGAATGTGACATGTTTTGTTTATGGTTAGTAATCTGTTAATTTACACATCTTAAAATATCTGTAATAAATTGTTTTTGTTTTGATTTATGTAATAGGCTAGGATGACTTAATTGCACAAATAATGCCTTAAATCTTTTTTGTTCTGTATGTTTTGTAGGGTGATGTGCCAGTTTAGACAGTGGTACAGTTATAATTCATTTACTTTTTGTTGGTTTTTTCTTTTTCTTTTTTTTTCAAAAGGTATAACATTATCAATATATATCCCTACTCTGACCTTTTATTTATCCAAATAACAACAGTTTTAACCACAAACATTGACATGTGCTCTTTTGTTAACAAATATGTTGTGGTGAAATTCTTATTGTATGTACTAATCTGAAAATTAGAATGCGATAGGTCAGGGTTCTATGCATAACAATTTTATACCAGCATATTTTACTTTACATTAGTATTCCTGAATACTTATCTCTCTACAAGTAACTGTAAACTTCTCCACATGTTATATTATAAACAATGGTGGAGGAAGGACAGTATTAGACATGCAGCTACTAACAAAACCATCATAAAATCAAGAGTGCCACATGTGGCGTTCACACTTGTCTTTTAAAAAAAATAAGTTAAACAAGAGGGCCATGATGGCCCTGAGGTCGCTCACCTGTATATATTAAACCCCAGGGCTTTTATTTGAACAAACTTGGAAGACATCCATTAGAAGATGTTTCATGATGTTAAGTTTTTACTACACACTTATAATGAAAAACAATGACCTCTAAACACCCCCCCCCCCGGCAGAGCCAAGGGCTTTTATTTGAACAAACTTGGTAGACACCCACAAGAAGATGTTTCATGGTAAACATCGTACCTCTAGCTCATTGGGTTTTTTAAAAGAAGATTTTTAATTTTTTACTATACACATATAATTAAAAACAATGACACCTCTGGGGCGGGGCCAGTTTTGACCCAAGGGCTTTTATTTGAACAAACTTTGTAAACACTCACTAGAAGGTGTTTCATGCTTAATATCTAAATTCTAGCTATTTGGGTTTTTTCAAAGAAGATTTTTTAAGTTTTTGCTATACACATATAAGGAAAATCAATGACCCCGGGGCGGGGCCAATTTTGACCCCAGGGCTTTTATTTGAACAAACTTTGTAGACACCCATTAGAACATGTTTCATGCTAAATATCTTAGCTCTAGCTCTTTGGGTTCTTTAAAAGAAGATTTTCTAAGTTTTTACTATATGCATATAGGGAAAATCAATGACCCCCTGGGGCGGGGCCAATTTTGACCCCAGGGCTTTTACTTGAACAAACTTGGTAGACACTCACTAGAAGATGTTTCATGCCAAATATCTAAGCTCTAGCTCTTTGGGTTTTTTAAAAGAAGATATTTAAAGTTTTTTCTTTCGGTTGCCATGGTAACCAGAGTTCTGCATGGAATTAAATTCTTTTAACAATTTTTAAAGGTGAAAAGCGATCACAAAAGCTCACCCTGTCACTTTGTGACAGATGAGCTAAAAAGGGGCATAACTCCAAAAATAATTGCTTTCAAAATTATGCCTCTTGTCATATAACTGCATTTTGTCATAATAAGCAAATATTTTTTCAAGTTTTATATCGACATCAATGACAACAATGACTCAGGAGCGGTCATAATAGCTCGACTTTAAATTTGAAACAGACAAGTATATAACAGACAGCATAATGGACATGACAAGGATGGTCAAACGATCACATACTTGATGTCCCCTCCACTGAACTCAAAGTTAGGCACTCCTGTTGAATTGTTACTATGGTAACATTAAAATATTTTACCTGTCTCTCTGCCTTCTCTTCCTCTGTTAATTCTTTCTGATCTTTCTTGTCATATTTGTTGATGATCTAAATCAAATATTTAAGATGGAAATGAACAAAATTGGTTAAAATTCATACAAACTTGGTAAAATTCATACAAAATTGGTAAAATTCATACAAATTTGGTAAAATTCACACAAAATTAGTAAAATTGGTACAATTCATACAAAATTTGTAAAATTCTTACAAAATTAGTAAAATTGGTAAAATTCATACAAAATTGGTAAAATTCATAAAACAGATTGCAGAACAGAATACCTTACTCCTTTCCCAACCAGACCTGTAAGTGTATAATTACTGGGTACAAGTATTTTCCTTGAACACTTGTTAGAATTACAGGAATGTTAATCAGAAAACGTGGGCTTTTTTACTTTATGTATATTTAATATTAAGGGCTTGGTACAAAATGGTTGTAAGGCAACTACGTGGGAAAACGGACTAAAGTCCTTCAGGACAAAAGCCCTCCCCTCCAAAAATGACAAGGCGGACAAAAGCCCTCCCTTGAAAATGAGAGGGGGAAGAAAGCCCTCCCGTGAAAGACTGGGTGGACAAAAGCCCTTCCTTGAATTAACAAGGCATACATGTGAACTCCCGTAATCATACATGTGAACTCTCCCACTTTAAGCGGGAGACTCCCACTTTCTGCAGCCATATTTTCAAAGATTTTTCTTAAAATAAGGGGTATTTTCACAAATTAAAGAAATCTCCCTCTTTTTGATATCAGAACTTTCTTCTTTGTTTATTGCAAATTTTAAAATCTCCCTCTTTTTGAAGAAAAATCTCCCACTTGATCATCGAAAAAAGTTCACATGTATGCGTAATATTTATGTCTTTATATATTTTTACTAATTAAACCAGCAAGATTTCCTTTCCAGTTACTGGTATAACCCCTGAAATTCAATTCAGTAAAAGGAAAGATATAACTCACTGTTTTAGATTTTCCATCATGGCAAATGGTGTCTATATTCCATGGTGTGAGCTGAAAAAGAATTAAAAGTCATACAGATATTACCCTCATTTCAATTTTATATTTGATATAACTTCAAACTTAGCAATTCATTCATAAAGATTATCTATTGGTCACATGATTGACTTTTGTAAAAATGTAAATATGTATGTGTCACTGCTATCTCTGGTCCTGTGTATTTCAATCAACAACAAATTTTTACTCCCCTTCTGTTATCACATGTTAACTGTTGTGCAGCGTGTCTTTCCTATCACTGCCTTAATTGACTGACTGATATCTTTCGATCATCCGAAATTTGAAAATTATTAATTATGTGTATATTACACAAAATTTAAGTTCAGTTCTAATGCATTTGTTAAGAATGTTCAACCTGATGTACACCGCTGTGTACATCATAAGTTGAGAACAAAACCTCACAGCATGATAACTTTTATCTAAGATGATCCACCTTTTCCTTCTTTTTAAGTTCCTCTTCTTTTTTCTGGTATTCAGCCTCTTGTTTCTCAAGGACATCAAGTTCTTCTTTCAATTTGTCAAAGTTTTCTAGAGCTTGCTGGAAGATAAGTAAGTAAGTAACTAAGTAAATAACAACTTTATTTAATGAGGCTAGCAGATTCAGTTTTACGATCTTCCATGTAGGCCTCAGAAATCTGTTCTAAAAAATCGGTGTACGGACATAATCCCCTTCTGACAAAATCCCCTTCGCATACCCGGAAAAATCCCTCCATGGGTGGACATAATCCCCTTCATGTTTTGCAGGGTTGGACAAAATCCCCTTTACCTAATGCATTATTATGCTCTATAAAAATAATGAACTGTTCTTTTTATTTATAATTATGTATCAAGTTAACCTTTATAATTATTTAAGCTTGATAAGACATATTTTTTTATTTGTTCAGATCAATTACCAAATTATTATTAAAAACAATTTAATTAGTTTAGCAGTGTTCATTATAAATGTGGTAAATTATCAACTGCATAACAAACCTATTTGATTAGGTAATTTCTTTAATTTTCTTAAATTGATTAGTATGAAAAACAATTCTTTTAATCCGAAAACCCTTTCCAAGGGACCTCAAAACTCACGTTATGGAAAAAGGACACTATTACAACTTGTCTATAAATTCTGAAAGATGGTGAGGAAGAAATGAATTGTGCAACACTGTCCATCTAGCATAGGCCTTATCAGTATATCCAATATTCCCGAATAAAGTACTAGCAATCACCACACAGCATAATGCAGTATGTTGCTCTCATACCCACTTTATAAACAGAAAATTCATGCGAGGGGGATTTTGTCCTAGGTAGCTATTTTATTGAGGGGATTTTGTCCACTTCAAATTTCACACATGAAGGGGATTATGTCCAGCAATGGAGGGATTATGTCCAGATAAACAAAATTACATGAAGGGGATTTTGTCTGACATTCTAAGAAATCAAATATGTTGGTAGTCATGTTTGTCACTTTCAAAGAATATCTTCAAGTAAACCAGAAGATACCATGAACTTGAAAATGGTGCTTTTTTTTAAAGACTCGCTTCACATTCATTGGCTGTTAAAAAATAAATTTACATGTAGTGCACTATATACATTTGTCTATAATTTATACACAATTTTAAGACAAGAATATTAATCACTGAGTTATAATGTATTTAGCTATGACTGTATCATTCAACCAAATAATTAAATTACTTTTACACTGAATTCATTTGGACATATTTCCATTAATTCTCTTTTTATGAGCATGTTAAGATGGAAATAGATATTAATTATTTCAATTTAAACATTGTATTGTTGTACGATTTTTCATACAGATATTGTGTCATTAATCATTCATGCCTACAGTATTTATGATGATCTTACTGCACTCATGCAGTAATCAAAATTCTTGCATTAAACTGCACATGCAGGCATACATTAAAGGGACTCCACGGAGGTTTTTTGACATGATGGGACTGAAAATATTTTTTCCATATAAATGTACCATTTGATGTAGGTTTAGACCACTAATCTCTGTGCAAAATTTCAGATCATCCGCACACTTTGTTTTTCCAGAATAAATATTCAAATTGTGAAAAAATAACCCAAAATGAAAAGCGTTTAAATGCTTTTTACTCAAATTGGACTAAGAAAAGAAGAAAAATACGACTTTCAATTTATTTCAAAGTATATTTCTTACCTATCTTTGCATATATTTCTGTTTAAAGTGCCACAGCTCATTTATGTAAGAAATTCAAATGTTACGTTTTTAAGCTTTAAACCTTAGTGGAGTCCCTTTAACAGAGAAGAAATCTTGGCATTTTAGAGATAAAGACACACAAGCACAAACCATTCTTGCATGACTCCCGGTGCCATGAAAAAACAGCTGACTGCAATGAAGACCCTGTTACTTTCATTCTCAAAACATAACTGTCTAGTCAGTCACAAAACTCAATAAATGTCATCTGATAATTATAGAAAAATCTAAAACTTTAACAAATACTATAGCCAGACAAGCACATTACAATACAATTTTAAGGTCCAGTAATGTAAATTTAGTAAACATAAATTTAAGAGTTTTTGTCAAATAGGACATTTTTGTTGGTTGAAAATTAATGATTAATTAGTATATGACTGAGTATACTACCAGTAATTTGACATGCTGTTCTACTTCGTTTACTTAGATTGGTACCAGTAATTTAGGTCAGAATCATACTGGGATGTAATGTCTTCTTTTGTATTAAATATAACAAATTGAGTCACATTAATTAACAGACATTATGACAAACAGTATAATGCTCATCCTGCATACTTTAAAGTATCAAATGACTTGTTTGCCACAAATAAATCATGCATTCTTCATATGGCCTACTTTAAAGGTCAGAATACTTTCAAATGGCTTAATTTATATAGAAACAAACAAAATAAATATTCATTTGTATGATAAGATCATATTAACATACAATTTATTCTACTGTATTAACAGATAAAAAAATTCTTTAATTCACCTAATACTAACCAGGGAATCATATGTAAATTTGCAAGCCAATAAATGACAAACCTTTAAGTGCTATGTACTATATTAACATATTATTATTCCCATTGCATTTTAGTAAACTGCTAATCACACTTTTGCTAAAAATTAAACTAGCCCAAAGATAATTAAAATGTTCCAAAGAATTTGTTAGGACAGGAACATTTCACCGTAGTCAGTGTTTCGCCTTTGCTATTAAATCTTACCAATCACTGCCCCATTTTCACTCCTTAGCCTGCAAGCAGCTGCAGAATGTACCCATGTGACCAGTGCAGACGAAGATTAGCCAGAATGGGTGTGCCATCTGATTGATCATATTCTGCACTTTTTCTTTTATGTTCAGTTCTATTTATCAAATTTATTTCATTATTACAGGATAGTATGTCCCTTCCCCCTTGATTCTTTAATCTGTGTATCAAAGGTTTTTTGTTTGTTTGTTTGATTGGTTTTTACATCATACAGACATAGTATTGGTCACATGGCCATGTTCTAGCTTTGCTGGTGGAAGGAGACCTCAGGTGCCCTTCTTTACATTATTTCAGGCACAAACAGGCACCTTAGTAGAACCACCAAAATTCTGTAAGCTAGCTGGATAACTTCATTCCTGTCGGGATTTGAAACTACAGCGGTGAGGGGACAAGTATTTACCTTTTCCTCTGATTCTTTAATCTTCTGTTTCATCTGCTGTATCTTCTGCTGGTTACTATAAATAGATTAGAAAACTTTCTTAAATAAACATAATCACATCAATAAAAACATTGTCTAGCTCTAAAGTCTTTCCGTCAACCAGCTCAATTTCTAAATTTTGTAGTGATAGCCAAAAAAACTAGAACTGCCACTGTCATGGCGTGAATAACCCCGCATACCACTTTGTCAGAATCAACAGTGGCCATTTAGAGCTCAAGGACAACGTCCCTGCCAAATCTGAGGTTACTAAGCCAGTGCTATGTATTCTACATGCTTCAAATGTGAAAATGTCAAAATCAATAAACTGCGGACAGGCATTCTTAAGCAATTGAGGGGAAAAGCTTTTTTTAGTCGACCTTTGACCCAGTGACCCTCAAAATCAATAGGGGTCACCTTATAGTCATGATCAACCTCCATGCCAAATATGAAGACTGTGGGTCAAAGGAATATTAAGTTAATGGGTGGACAATCTTTTTGAAGTCAAAGTCCATGTGACCTTGATCTTTGACCCAGTGACCTTAAAATAAAAAGGGATCACCTACTAATCATGACTAACCTCCATGCCAAATATGAAGACTGTGGGTCAAAGGAATCTTAAGTTATTCAGTGGACAAGCTTTATAAGTCAAGGCCCCTGTGACCTTGACCTTTGACCCAGTGTAATAAATATATAGAGGTCATCTACTTATTATGACTAACCTCCATGCCAAATATGAAGACTGTGGGTCAAAGGTTTCTTAAGTTATTGGGCCGACAAACTATTTGAAATCAAGGCCCCTGTGACCTTGACCTTTGACCCAGTGACCTCAAAATCAAAAGGGGTCATCTACTAATCATGACTAACCTCCATGCCAAATATGAAGACTGTGGGTCAAAGGAATCTTAAGTTATTGGGCAGACAAGCTTTTTATAGTCAAGGCCCCTGTGACCTTGACCTTTGACCTGGTGGCCTCAAAATCAATAGGGGTCATCTACTCGTCATGACTAACCTCCATGCCAAATATGAAGACTGTGGGTCAAAGGACTCTTAAGTTATTGAGCGGACAAGCTTTTTGCAGTCAAGGCCCCTGTGTCCTTGACCTTTGACCTCAAAATCAATAGGGGTTATCTACTTGTCATGACTAACCTCCTTGCCAAATATGAAGACTGTGGGTCAAAGGAATCTTAAGTTATTGGGCGGACAAGCTTTTTTAAGTCAAGGCCCCTGTGACCTTGACCTTTGACCCAGTGACCTCAAAATCAATAGGGGTCATTAAATTGTCATGACTAACCTCCATGCCAAATATGAAGACTGTGGGTCAAAAGAATCTTAAGTTATTGGGCAGACAAGCTTTTTGCAGTCAAGGCCCCTGTGACCTTGACCTTTGACCTGGTGACCTCAAAATCAATAGGATTTATCTACTTGTCATGACTAACCTCCATGCCAAATATGAAGACTGTGGGTCAAAGGAATCTTAAGTAATTGGGCGGACAAGCTTTTTGAAGTCAAGGCCCCTGTGACCTTGAACTTTGACCCAGTGACCTCAAAATCAATAGGGGTCATCTACTCATCATGACTAAGCTCCATGCCAAATATGAAGACTGTGGGTCAAAGGAATCTTAAGTTATTGGGCGGACAAGCTTTTTTAAAGGAATAGGAATGGATGGGTTGATGTCTGTCTTATATATATATTCATCATTTAAAAAGAGGTACCATGACAGTTTTTCTGTTGACATCAACCCAATAAGTGAGAAATTCGTGTTTTAAGACACTATTTTTTACTTGAGAAATTAGTTCATGGGCGCCGCCATTTTGGCGTTCTGTCATTCTCGCGAGACAGACGAGACCGAGATTGTGACGTGATATACCCACTTCCAGTATAGGTGTACACGCTGGTACAACTGAAATATATCTTGATAAAGAACTTATTAATGTTATTGCGTACATTATACATTATTTATGAAAACATCATATGGAACTGAATTGCTTTAATTAATTAATTGAAGATGCCGCGACATTAATTATCATTTGTCTGATTTTCAAGCTTGCTGATGATCCCACCACATGATTTAAGCAATGACCGCTTAATTTTCAAAGATAAACCATCAATTTAATTTGGGTACTATGAGGAACTTCTTCAAATTGACGATAACTCTTTTTATTTTATACTTAATTGTCGCTAGACAAGCTGTCCGAATAGGGTACATATCGCCGGTCATGTATCTTTTTTTCAGGTAAAATATCAACTAAATCCAATATGCAGAGATCTGCTGAGGACGCGATTTTTCGCCGCCATTGACGCTAAAAATGAGAATGGCGCAGAAAAATCGGCAGCCAGACTAATATCGTATGAAAACAAAACTGTCCGTTAGGTTATTTAGGCACCCAGTCAAAACTGGTACCAACAGCAACGGGTTGCCCATTCCCCTGTAATTACGCATATTCTCGGGTTTATCCAGTTCCCTATAGCTTTTTTCCACGTTATCTACTTACCCAATTTCTTTCCCACACAGATACGCATTTCTACTACCGTAAATTTAATCCAATAAAACAAAAAATCATAAATCTACTTAATATCTAAAATGATTATTGGTAACTGAAAAAAAATGTGTTGCTATTTTATGACATGCTGTAATTTACAGTATAATTGGAATAGGTGTGGAACTTAATTTCCCCTAAGGTCATTCAGTCACATGAAGCGTAAAAAATAGATGTCTATTTCGTCATTAGAATATTTGACAAGGGTGATTAACCAATCAGGGCAACATGATCAAAAGGTCTGTCGGCACAGAGGCATACAAGGAGCAATAAAAATCGTCAGTACACAGTGTGACAGGAATTTTTGGTGCAAATTAGGAACAATCAAAATGGACAGTGCATAAGTAGTAAGGACCAGCAATTGTGTGAATAAATTATGCAAATTAGATTTTTGAGCAGCCAATAAAAATGTTTTGCCTGCAGTTAATATTAGGCTACGATTACGATGCGCAGCATCATACGTTGACAGACATGTTAACAATTTACTTTTCAAAAGAGTAGCTTATATTTTTGAAATGTGTACATCAATTATCACACCTTTAAATTTGAAAGTCAGAATCAAACTGCAAAATTTTAATTACATGTACTATTAAGAACACGTTTTAGTAGGAT
Source organism: Ruditapes philippinarum (assembly GCF_026571515.1). Classification (NCBI taxonomy): domain Eukaryota; kingdom Metazoa; phylum Mollusca; class Bivalvia; order Venerida; family Veneridae; genus Ruditapes; species Ruditapes philippinarum. Next base: position 101,619 of record NW_026857012.1, on the reverse strand, counting down.
TTTTATAATAATGATAATTATCGCCGTTCAATAATTAACAGCCAATTATTCGTTGGTGCGTTTGTTTATTAAATCGCATTATTTGATTGTGAAACTTTGTTAAATAATAACATGTGTTTTTATTAAATCTGTGAAATATTGTTTAATTACATTAAGATGAGACTTTAGTGAACATAGCATTGTTTGGAGTAACGGGCATCACTGGCCTGAAGTGGTGCGACCGGTAGACGTTGATTTTTTTTGTTTCTTTCTATTTTTTTTTTATTTTTTTTTGGATATTGTTACGTTTTTTTAACCATAAAGAATCTCCTCTACACCTTCTGTAATAATTAAATTGTCTGGTCAATACTTTATTATATGAATATTTCCCTACGATTCAATTAGATTTATCATAAATCTAAAGATGTGGGGAAATGACATCACGCGCACCTGTTTTTATACGGCCAATACACAAACATGGCCGCGCTTACTGATTTGTAGAAATCGGTGATTTAGCGATTTAAATTTTGTTTTTATTCGTTTAATATTATTATTTGGCGGTAGAAAATTTGCAGATTTATTATTTATAGTATTCTTTTTCTGAAATCAAGTTTTTATTCTAACCTTGTCTTTCCCTTTAAGTCAAGGCCCCTGTGACATTGACCTTTGACCTGGCAACCTCAAAATCAATAGGGGTCATCTACTCGTCATGACTAACCTCCATGCCAAATATGAAGACTGTGGGTCAAAGGAATCTTAAGTTATTGGGCGGACAAGAAAAAACCGCCGGACGCCCGACAGCTGGACGGACAAGCTGATTCCAGTATACCCCCCTGACAACTTTGTTGTGCGGGGGTATAAAAAAATCAATCATAAGAAATTTCTGAAAAGGGTGACTGGAAGGTGATCACATTGCTATCTTGATATGGAGATAAACCAGTATGTGTAACAAAAGTAGAAATTGTCAATAAAATTGCTTGTTTTACTCATTATGTATATCAGACAACAGGAACATGCCTCAATATCATTAAATCAGCTTGCACTTATATCCTGTAATGTAGGAATGTGAAAATAATGTAGAAAGTGTGCAGAAGTAATGCTGAGTTGGGCAAATCCTTTTTTGTTTGATTGTTTCATTTTACGCCTTTTCCCAACAGTATATTTCAGTCATATAGGCTGGTAGTTTCCTAACCATCGTTCCTGGAGAGTTAAACAAGTACTAAACTACCTTCCTCCGCGCTAAAAACCAAAGCATCTCCCGGGGATCGAACCCACGGCGGAGAGGTATCTGGATTAGAAGTCATCGACTCTTAACCCCTCGACCATGGAGGGGGTTTTGCAAATCCTTTGTGGAAATGTGAGTAAAAATATAAAACATAGTAGGAAAACTGTCCAATATATCTTATAATAAATCAAAATGAAAGTAATGATTAAGTGAATATTATAGACTGCTTATACATTTTAATTTAACCATCATTTCAAGTATTAATTTTTCCAGAAAAATCAATTCTTTTCCTAGGTTGTGGGAATGATATCCTGGCTACAATGTTTCATCTACATTGAACATTAGAACAAAAACACAATTGACATACACGCTATTTTTGAATTCTGGTATACCTATCTTCTATTAGAGTAAGCAGATAAGTTTGATTCAGGCATTTTTTGATGTTACTTAATTTTCAAGAATAAAACATCGAAGTTGCACAATGCAGCATTTCTTTTGCATAATATTACACAGTGAAAGTTCACTAAATTCATCTTTTTTTTTACATAAGAACTTTATGCCAACCTTTGTATTTCTAACATTCTTAATTAATACAATAACAACTGACTCCATAATTGTCAAATTTTTGGCATATGCATACCATCCTGACATTTAGATGATAAACTGACTAGTGTTCCAATTGTTTAAATGAATTAAAATGAACCCCTCCCCTCAATTATTTTATACAATTCACACAGAGAATTTAAATTAAATGTCAATTCAATTATTTAAAACAGATAGACAATATGAATACTGAAACAAAATTTGCATGTCTGCATTTTGCTGAGGGTCAGAATATTCCGGAATATTTATATAAGTGTTATCTAAATTTTCAAAGAAATAATTTATAGGCGCAAGGGTTTGTTAAAATATTTTAGCGGGCATTTCTCAGTCATAATCTTCGTGTATATTTACATTTATATTCATATTATGACACTAGACTCTTGATATCAATAAAACATAATAAATTATTTCATTTCATGAAATTGAGATTTCATATGCTTTAAAACAATATAATTATAATGTCTTTTTACAGGTGCCCATGAAATTTGAATATTCAGTCATGTAACTCTGAACTAACAAAAACATTTATACAAGATATTTAACAAAATTTTTTTTAACCTATCAATTTGCCAAATCCTGCAGAATTATACAAGTGATTTAATATAAAAAAATCCCTTAACTTTGAATGGACAGTTCCAAAATAATAGCTGGAAAAGTCCATTAAAGAAATTCAACAAGTTAAGGATTTTCTAACAGATGCTCCATTGTCAACAACCTTAATAAACTTTCTGCCATGGAAGACCCTTTCTCACATATAGCAAAGTTTGTACCAATAAAATTAAAAGAAGGTGAAGAAACTCATGCTCCACAACTTAAACCACTCTGCAATGGACAGGAGGGCCTAAACTTAAACCTTTGTATGAAAAGAACACCATGAAAGGAAAAAAAGGAGATACTTCTAGTTGAAAACTTAAAAAAGTTAACCATACATATCTATAAATCTATTCAGACCACTCTGATGAAATTGGAATGACTTTAAAAAATATTATTTTCGTTGTAAGAAGTTATAAATAAAACCGAGCCAGTGATTACCGCATATATTGTCTATATTAAGTAGTTATTTACATATGTCCATATTCATTACGCACTAAATAAAGAAGGCCTTGACAGTCCTTTATGACAAACAAAACATAGCTAGCTATTATTGTCTTCAAAATTATTTACATTAAATACGTCAAGCGGAAAGTTTCATCTTACAAATATTTCTGATTAAAATTATTTCAAAGTTTTTTTTTCTTTTAAGTTGTAAAGTTGCATGGGCGAACATATAACCTACGGATCTCACAAAGACATCTTTGCGAACACCTTTTACAGTAGAGAAGTTGTCATGACAAGTTCTTGGCTACAGAAAATCATTGAATTTTCTGAAACATCTTACGTACAAAAAGTAATATATATATATATAGAGGATATTCAAGTTTTTTCTATAAATACATGATTTATTTTCATCGAGTGGTATGAAAATAAATATTTCATGAGTGGCGCAAGCCACAAGTGAAATATGGTAATTTTCATGCCACAAGATGAAAATAAATCTTGTATTTATAGAAAAAACTTGAATTTTCTGTTTATTATATACATTTTTCTCTTTTTTGACATTAAAATTTGAAAGACTTCCCCTTAAATTTTGTGTACTGGCAGAATTTAAAAGAAAGTAGTCCGGCAAGACACCAGTGAAAATACGGAAAATATGTTTCACTGCAGTGAAAAATAAATTTTTACAGTGAAAATACGGAAAATGAAAATACGCATTTTATTTCATCAATATTTCTCAATATTTCATTTATAAGTATATAATAAATTTATTTATTCAGAGGTAAAAGCCAAAGAAAATGGCAATTTTCTCCATCTACCTTTGGTGCTTGGTGGACAGTGTCTCCTTTTCTTTTTTTGCTTCTTCCATTTTCTCGACTCTTGCCTGATGTCGCCATCGGAACAAGCTTGGTGTGTCAATATTTGGATGCGTATCATCTTCATCATCAGATATCTACCAAATATATCAAATGAAACTACAAATAAACTGTACTACATAACTGTATATAACAACTACAATAACTTTTATCTAAAAGCACATTGTATCTCAGAAATAACAGTTTCCTCCTTCTTTAGAAAGAGTAAATATGAGTTTTATAATGTTTAAATTAGTTTAATTAATGGTTTTAGAGCATTTTAGATGCTTTCTAACTGAAGTTAAGGTAGCTCTGAATATGAAACATATTTGTCAGAATATGAAACATATTTGTCATAAAAGTTGCAACATACAAACAAAGTAGTATTTGACTTCCATAGAAAAATACTAAATCACTATACTGTACTAATTTCAAAAAGAAAAAAGCTTTTCAAAAATACAAAATAAAAGCCTTTCCGAGGCATAATGGACTTTAAACTTTGATATAACTTAAGTCCTTAAAGTGAACTGGTTTATAATTTGAACATTTTCCATAAATATTTTTAAATATTGAAAGAAAAAAAAAATTAAATTACATTTGGATATCATCTTATAAAATATCTTGAAAAGAAAAATGTTGATAGTCAGTTCTAAATGCTGTAGTATGAACATTTATTTATTCAATGAAAATAATATTTTGTTCTAAGAACAGTTTATTGTCTTCTATAATTTATGTAGATCTATTATATTGGAACATGTATCACACACTTACCAACAACATTTTTGTGATTTGTAATGTTTTATACTAAATATATTAATAATAGTGTAATAAGAAAATATTAGAATTACAGACCTCCAATTTAATACAGACCAATTCACTTAAAGCAGCACCCCTACAGATCATAAAAACTTTAAAGGCACATTTTGCCCCAGAAATAGTTTTATTATAATTCTCAGAAACCTTTTAATTTTTTGTTTCCAGTTATAGTTTCCAGACAGATACCAATCTTATTTGTACATGCACTTAGGCAGTGGAATATGCAATTAAATTCTGATTGAGAAAGAGTATATTCATGTGAATGAATGTCTAAAATCAACAGAATGATAAATTGAAGAAAAGAGGCTTACATTATATTCTTGTCTTCAATTCAATTGTGTTTATAAAAATGTGTGACAAATTGTACAGTATTTCATACAAGTAAGTTTTTTAATCTAGAGAAATCAAAAAACATTTTAATTTACAATTACATATATGTTCATAAAAAATGTATGCTAACACCAAAAACATGGTTTTGTTAAAGGAACATTAAATTTTATAAACATTTATAACATATATTGCTATATAAAACTATTCCACATGCCTTGTTGGCAACACATATTTAGTAAAACAGTATTAATCACTCTCTTTATCATTTATATTTATGAATCTCTTAATTCAAAGGTCTAATTACATTTATGGCAGCAAATAATCTGGAGGCAGGACATGCGCATGCAAATTATGTTGACAAAAATAAGGAAAATTTCATTTAATCTAGTATCATATGACACAGATATGTTAAATCACGTTTTTGGTAAACATGTTTTACTTATTTTCACTGACAATTTATTATACAGCACTTGTCACTGGTTTGTCACATTTTCCGGTTGTACTAGGTTTCATCCAGTTTAAACCAGAATTATATGCAAATACTGTCTTGATGGATGGGATTTTAACGAAACACCTCAGTTAATTGTAGCATAGCCCATGTCATTATGTATACATCTAACATAAGATACTTCTCAAAAATTGCTAATTAATATACAGATATTATACTTATTTAATGCCGATAATTATTCGATACAACTTGCCCCCGTCTACATTATGCTAATATCCAGCCCAACCATTGGTTTTCGGTCAGCGATATTTTTTATTACCACATTTATTGTCACTATGCTGTCATTCGCCTGGTCAATTGGGAAGTTTTTCAATTGTCACTTTGTTTCGAAAAAGAATCACATGACTATAACCTTAAAGTAAGTGAGGTCACAAAGTGCTTGTAAATTAGTCGACTCACATTGAAGTGTGATTAAGACAGTCACAGCCTTTTTTCCTTCTAAAGCAGGGGCCATTCCCAAAGAAAAATTCTTTAAAATCATGCAGTTTTCCCCAAAAAATTAATTTACATTAAGTTTTTTCTTCCCCTTTTGCAAACCTATGATGTAATTTTCCCCCAAAATTAAGGGCAGGGTTGTTTCCCTAACCTGTGAAAAAATACCTACAGACTTTAATATTAACAATTTCCTTACCCTTTACAAGTTTTTTAGACTTTCGTTGCTACTACATGTACGATGTAGTATTGACAAAGTACAGCTGTGCAGCTTGATCTGATGCTTGTTTCTGTTGGTAGCTCATTTTTTTATATTACCGGGTATATCAAATTCCCTTAAACATATGACAGACTGCTCCAAATTAAAAGAACACACCAAATCCAGTGTACATAAAGTTCAGCTGGTTCAGGGCTAAAAATAATCGTTATTGTTTAAAAGCAGAAAAAGGAGTTCTTATCTTCAGGTCATCAAAAGTTTTGTAGATTTTTTTTTACCAAATCTTTGTGAAAAAGAAAAGCGTAATTAACCAATGCTTCACTTCCAAAATAAATTTTTGTTGTTGTCCGTTTCTTGTTTTTGTAAAACAAAATGCAATGTTCCGAAAAATACTAAACTCTTAACAGAGGGAAAAAATACATGACTGTGTTATATTAGAAGGAATTTGACAAAATTTCCAAGCTGAAAATGAATGTAACTCAGGATAAGCCCTGGTGTTATGATAATCAATTAAGTATTCTGAGATTTATTGAAGTTTGTTTCACGTGGACTACGACAGCTACCCGGCAATCATGCTCCATAAATGTAAAAGTTCTATACAATTTATATACATGTACATAAAATGGAAAAAACGGTCAGACTAATAATATGTTCATTTACTAATATAATTATATAATCAATCAGTTCAATAAAAACAAACACTTTTCTTTAGCTTTCAAAATTTGTCTTCTTCAGAAATACTTGATGTTATCTGTCGTTGTTTTTTTTTGTTTTTGTACTGTTCATTTACAAGTAATTGTTAAGTAAATTTGCAAAAAAATATTAAAATTGTATTTTTCAATTTAATTTACAAGAATTTTGAAATACAATTACATAAAAGATAATCTAGCATCTTGTAAAGCTTTACAATCAGATGTACATGTTGTACAGACATTTATGTTCATTCTTTTCATAAACTATTAGTAAGAAAGATAATGTAGTTTAGGAAACAACAAAATTAAAATTTCAACTAAAATGAGGTCAATTTTTTTTTCAATTCTCTCTACCACCATATTTCGAATGGCAAGACTTTATTTTCTATTATTTAAACATATGGGAATTTAAATTATACAAAACAAACAAAGCAGGATAACATTTGTCTGTATTTATTTATACATTGTGGCACCATGGCTAAGTGGTTAACTCTTCGGACTAGTAATCTAAAGATTGCTGACCGTGTGTGTTCAAACCTGTTAGGGGCAAGCCGTTGTTTCCTTGAGCAAGAAACTACATTCATTGCTAAGTTTACAGCTTCCAGGAATGGATTCCAAAGTGTTTCAATAAGCTTATAGATTCCAATTAACACAATCAAACTAAAACAAATTTGTATAAACTAATACATTGTATGAAACTATTCAACTTTATTTCTGTCTTCACCAAGAGTCCTTCTATAATAAATTAATAATATGCCACTTGAAAAACCTGACAATATCATGCCCAGGTGACCAATTTAAGAAAAATGACAGGAATGTAATAATGAAAAAGATTAAATAATTCTTTTCTTTAAAAAACAACCAAAAACAACGAACAACAATAAATTTGTTTATGTTGTGACTTCTAAGTCACGTATTTGGTGAGTAAAAACCAAAAAAACACCCTCGCCTGCATTTTTTTTTGACCACACGATTTAACCAGATTAATCAAGATTGTTATTTAGCATAAGAGTACTGTTAATTACAGTAACAACTATATGACAGGGTAATTAAATAGAAATTTACTCCACAAAAATGTGCGAATATTAGTACAAAACCTTACAAAGTATTATACATGAACACGCTGATTGACAGCTTTCTGCATAATTTTTTCACCCTGAAGGTAAAACATGACTCCTACTAATAATTATGTCTTGATGAAATAAATTACTTATTGTCTAAAGCCACAAGATTTATGTCCTTACGACACTACTGACCCATCTTTAAGACTCAGTATAAAAGGCACACAAATTTCCTCTTACACCAGCAATTGACTTCTGAGCTCCGTAGTGTTCACTTCGAACAAACGTTTCGATTCTTTTAGAGGAAACAAAAAAAATTCTAAAATTTAAAATGATGAAGGCTGTGATTTTTGTTCTTGCTGCTTGTTTGTTGGCTATGGCTTACAGCCAGGCCAGTTCTGGGACGGCCAGTTCGTCATTGTTTGGTGGAAATGGAGGTGGCATAAACAATCAGTATCTATACATGGCAGCAATGCAAGGTAAGATTTAATTTTTATTATTTTGTAACTATCATTTATTATTAAATGTGCTCCTCATTTTCAACCATTGAATACATCTTTTTTTTCTCGCTTTTTTTTATTTAATATTTTCCTTTTTTTAAATATTTTCTTTTAATATTTTCTTTTTTTTTTTTAATATTTTTTTTTTTCAACTTAACTATGGTACTAGTAACCTACAACAGGATAGGTCTCTTTTTTACACATAAATTTGAAAACTGCACATTTTATATACAGTATATATAATACAGATAATATATTTTGTTTAAAAAAAAAAAAAATTAAAAAAGAGAAGAAAATCATGTAATTTCAGTTTTATTCTATCATTTTTAACTCTTTATAACTTTAATGGTTTAACATTTTCTCCCTGACTTATAATTACCTAAACCATTGTTGAAAGCGAATATTATTTCTGACAAAAAATGAACAAATAATGTACTACATGCTTTGAAAATATTTTATAATTAGTAATATAGTTCCAAAGTCTAAAATTGTTCTTCATTTTTATCACTGGTTTGAAAATAAAGATTCTTCACAAAAATATTCATTCTGATAATTTATAATTTCTTTTGTTTCAGGAAATGAAAATGCTCGTATGATCCTTCAATGCAGCATGATGAACATCCCATTTTTTATCTGCATGAGAGCAATGAATTAGAATGGAACAACCTACGACATCCTGAATCAGTTGGGGCTGGACCCTAATATTTAACAGCCTTCAAATCCAAATTCAACAAGAGATTTACGACCATCAGCATTCACAGAAGACCTGGACGGAAAACAAACCTCTAAATGGACTTAAAAGATTTACTTCAATGATTAAATTTCAAACAACTCATTGTGCAACTTCAAAATAAAAGAGTGTATTGTTTTTCACCTTAAAATAAAAATAGTGTGCATTGTTTTAAGATAAACATTGTGTGCATCATTTCCAATGCTAACATCAAAGTTCCATTCAACATATTTTAAAAATTTAGCCAAGTAACAATTACATTTTGTTTTTAATTGTCTATTTGTGTCATTCTGTTGCTATGAATTATCTTGTTTTGTTATTGTTTCTATTTATTTTTTATCAAAGTAAATTATTATGAAGTCAAAATGAGGAAATTTGTTTGAGTTTTTCAATTCCATATGGGTTGCCATCCAAAATGACCTGTGACATCAAAAATCATATTGAGTTGAATTCCGGCAAACATATAAACAGATACCAATTCATATTTTCCAAGCTCAAAAAAGAGAAAACTACTCTAGAAATAGGAATTTGTATCAATCTGTTTATATGTGCCACTACAAAACTTCATATATCATTTCTGATGTCACATTTAGTCACATGGGATGGCCACCCTGAAACAGTCAATGTAAAACCTAGCCTTAACTGAATAGATACAAATGTATATTTGAAAACTGTATCATGATGAAGAAGATAAAAGTATACACAAAATTCTTGTGACAACAAATACAATGACATTTGGTTCACATTTAGTAAGCTTGAGTCATAAAATCCTAAGGAAAAGGATGCTTGATTTGTGACAGTTCCTATAACAGTTCATGAAACTTTACAATGGTTTCCAAAACAAACATTTTCACTACAAACAATGTAGTTCAGAATGATCCACTACAAAAAACATCCTTTAAAAATCAAAATGGAAACAAATGAGGTCACCCTATCAACACTGCAAAGTTGACAACTTGTTGAATACTTGTAACAAAATAAAAAATATATTTCTTTCTTTTACATTGCTAGTTTTACGCTGTTTGGGAAGGTTTGTTTTGAAATTCTGTTCCAGAGATTGAATGTCAGCATTGTATTTCCTGATCTGCGATCAAAAAATACAAAAACAGCCATCAACACCAGCTTAAGTATGCCTAATAATAACTGTAAAACACAAAAGAGTTCAAAAAAGTTCAACTGCAAAAAGTAAATTTTAATTTATAAAAGACAAAATTTAATGCGCATTGGGAAAATAAACCTGTTTTGGGCTAAGGGAAACAGCCGTTATTTGTAAAATAATCTTTACCTAATATAAATAACTAATACAAAACCCACAAAATTGACCATTTTTAATCAAAATATAGATCTTATATTAACTAGAACTGGCAATGCTCTGGCTAAGATACCCAAGGGGCACCTCATTGTCAGCAAGGTATTATGATGTTTCATGCTGATATATCATACTGACTTTAAATTTACAATAATCAGTCAAAATCAGAGATTTATAATTCTACTCGTCCGCATGTATTTACGAGTAGAATTTAAGAGAACTCAATAAAAGACGAGTACAAAAACATTGCCTGCACATTGCATTTAGAAGCTACTCATCCTGCAGGACGAGTGACTCTGGAAATATTTTTCGATGCCTGAAAATTAGAGCGTCATTGATTCAGTGCAAGGCATATCAATAATATATTGATATCAGATGACAGATATGTATTGATAATTACCTTGTCTGTCATTCACTTTTATACCTGTTTAAATAATTTCAGTAAAATATATACATGTTCTGTTTAGTGTCTTGTTTGTATGAATTTTTTGTCATCATTGCTATGAAATATTTCTGTTATGTAACAATAGCATAGTGTTAGACATGGACACTTGCTTCTGTATAATGTTTTTGGTGATTTTTTTTAAGTTCTGGACATTAAATCAATTATTCAAAATTATCAATGTTTTGAAATGTATATCTATTATTGATCAACAAAAAAAACAATCGATGACAGCTCTAGTCAAAATTACTTAATATTCACAAATAAACATGAAATTAATAGAAAATTTATATGTTTGGCATGTAAGGCCAAACTGAAAAAGTACATTTTCTTCACTCATGAACATCAGCTGTGATATTATAATAATATTATTACTGATTGCTATGCCACATAAATATACATGTATAAAAATACTGCATTGGGTGTTAGTTCTCTGGAATGACACCTAGTTCTGTATTTTCTCTCCAGATTTTTCATGAAAGAGTATCAAAATACAATGTAGCTAAAAGTTACTTCCTGTAAAAGAGTGAACAGCGTTAAATTATAATTAGCCATGATATTTTACAACAAAAAGATGAAATAACAGGAAATAATTTAATTAAGACAAGGTTGCTTGTAGACTTTTCCTTTTGGAAACAACTTTTTTCTTACTGAAATATTTCTCACTGAAAGTGCAGTTCCACATATATAATCAAAGAAAATACTACCAATAGAAGCGTATCATTCAAGAGGATGCAAATGTACGTTTTTAAAACCAAACTTCATATATATGCAAATAATTACCACAAATATGTATTAGGAATAGTTTTGTCCAGTATATTGTCTCCTTAGAGTCTAGACCTAGTATGAGACATAATAGCTCAATTTGAAACCTTTTCAAATGCCATTTTTCGTAATATTTAAATCGGTCAAAAAAATGAAAATTGTATAGAAGAAGAAACAGACTTTATCCTGAAAAGGTTTTTTATATTTTCTAACGTGTTTTGTTTGATGGTAACCTTAAAATATGTTCTATTTTTGTTTGGTAGATGGTAGGAATCTAGTATAGGTTACTAGTGAAGCATGCAAATTTATGCTCCAATATATCGAATCTAATTTTACCAGGAATAAATATAATTTAAATAATATCTCTGATTTACTTGACAATGCTTATTGTGAAATATACATGTTTTATTAAATTAATTAAGAATCATACAGAAAAGTTTTATGGAATCACTATTTAAACCCAAACAAAAACAGCTGAAAAATCAACACAAACTTTCACAAGTATATCATACATGCACATACATGTTTATACAATGTATGACACAATATCCTTGTTTGTAGTCATTTTTAAGTGGATGGGAATTTTTTCCTCAATACCTACTGCAACTTTTTGATGCTAGTTACCTTAGGTAGCTTTTTGAACATTTTAAAATAGGCATAGTATATGCATACATAAAAAAAGCACATAAGGTACACATTTAAAGAAGGGAGGGTGAGGAAGGCACTATAAAGAGGAAGTAACTTACACATCTGTTAATAAATAGTTCAAGCAGAGTTGCTTATCTTATAATGATTACATTTTATAAATTAATAACCAAATGTGTTTTGATCCATAAACTTACAAATTCTGTTGTTCAAATCAGATAAAAATGATATATTAATTAAATGCTCAAAAAAGATGCCTGTACAAAAATAATAACACTCAAAATTTGCTAATCTCTAACAGTAAAATTCAAATAAAAACAAATGTATTAAAAGGGCTTTAACCTAATTTTTTCCCTAAATTAATGAAGCAAGAACTGGCCATTGTATTTGCTTACCCGAGTTTGTTATTGACCCCAGTGTAGAGCTGTCATTGATAGAAATTATATTGAATTGATCTACTATCATTGATATTTTTCTACTGATTGAATTATACAGATGTGAAAAAAATCAGGTGTTACAAACTTAAAGCAACACCAAGGGTCAAAACAAATTCACCTGCTGGAGCAAAGAGATTCATAAACTCCAGTTATTTGAACCCTTACCTCTTACCATCACGCAGAGATAAACAGTGGCTGTAATTCTGATGCCTCAACCCTTTAAGGCAACCTCTTAGCCATAAAAGGAAAACTAATTAATAAAATTTCTAGAAATTTATGAAGAAATTGATTATACAAGGAAGTCAAAGGCCCATTGCAAAGCAGGTCTGGGCTTTGGCTTGCCAGGCTATAGACTACATGTGTATATTTAACAGGAAATCAATAAAAAAAACAATTAAATAAAACTGCGAATTCACTTATATTCATGGGCATGAAATTGCGTGGTTTTATCAAAACGGGCCTTTTCGTGGGTTCTTAAATTCGTGGATTTTCATTTTCTTGTAAAACAAGAACGTGTTTGTTAAACACAAATGCCCCCCGGCTCCGATTCTTGTCAGTAGCAATATTTCAAAAAATGTTTACCCATTCACTTACACAGTAATGGACAGAAACATTGGCAAAAAATTGTAAACACAAGTTATATAGCTTGACAGAGTCATGGCATTTTGTAATTGTGAAATATATAAGTTGCCAAGTCATTGCTATTGCTATGACTTGTGAAGTGATAAATATTCAACTTTATCAAATATATATAAATGTAAGAAATCTATACTTGGCACCCTTGACCTTGACCCACTGACACCTATAGAATATCATGCAAGTTAGCTTCCTACCAAATATGAAATACACCTGTCAATAAATAAAGGCTGTATGGGCAAAAATGTTAAAATCTATTTTGAGCATTGATGACCTTGACCAAACTGACCCCTAACTCCATCCAAAGGAAGAATACCATGCAAGTTATCTTCCAACCAAATATGAATTAAATCTGTCGATAAATAAAGGCTGTATGTGCAAAAATCTATTTTTAGCACTTGTGACCTTGACCCAACTGACCCCTAACTCCATCCAAAGGAAGAATAACATGCAAGTTATCTTCCTACCAAATATGAAATATATCTGTCAATAAATAAAGGCTGTATGGGCAAAAGTGTAAAAATCTATTTTTAGCACTAGTGACCTTGACACACTGATCCCTAACTCAATCAAAAGGAAGAATACCATCAAAGTTATCTTCCTATCAAATATGAAATACACCTGTCAATAAATAAGGCCTGTATGGGCAAAAGTGTAAAAATCTATTTTGAGCACTAGTGACCTTGACACACTGATCCCTAACTCAATCAAAAGGATGAATACCATGCAAGTTATCTTCCTACCAAATATGAAATATATCTGTCAATAAATAAAGGCTGTATGAGCAAAAGTGTAAAAATCAATTTTTAGCACTGGTGACATTGACTCAACTGACCACTAACTCCATCAAATTTTATGTTCCTATCAATTATAAATGACATCTGTCTATAGAATATGGTTAATAAACCTGTAAAAATCTATTTTTAACATTGGTGACCTTGACATTGGTGACATAGACCTTGACCCAAATGACCCCTTGCAGACGGACGGACGTTCTTACATTTGTATTCTTGTTGGGTATTTTACTGTGTAAAAAGGGTACCCAACACTCAAAGAAAATACCCAACAATACATACGGAGTGAGTAGGATTGGTAGTTGTTGGGTATTCAGTACCCAACATATACCCTATCGTGAGTGCTGACAGACAGACAGACGGACGGTTCAATTACTACATGCCCGGGGGCATAAAAAATAAATAACCTAATGAAAAGTAATCTTACAATTAATCCCCGCACATTTTTACTTACCGCATGAACGTATCACACAGTGCTTGTCAATAATCTAATCCTTGCCTCTAGGCATAACATAAAGATAGCAGTTATTGCCGATAATTGACTGCAATTAACACATTTAGATGACATGATATACAGCTACATTGTACACACTGCCCCTGTGATTCGCCGATGTAAACATTGCATAATTTATATGACCCCTGACACGTTTTAACCAGCGAGTTTAAAAAGTTTACACCCTGAATCGGTCTTACTTTATTTGACAGTAGCTACATGCAACATCACAACGTCTGTGTAAATTTACATGCATATAAATTAATATGAGTAAATAACACGTGATTGTGCGGATCTACTAAGAAGTCGGCAGCGTCTTTGATGTTTACGGAATAGCAGTCACACAAATACAGATTAAAATTCATTTAAACTGGATCATTTAAAGACGACAAAAGGATGTACAATTCATCCGTTTTAGTGATTGTTTATTATTTTTTTGTGTACTTAACTTACGACATTAATATCAAAGATTTCTTTAATTCTATTAACAATTAATAAGAGCAAACTGACAATTTATATTAGCGCTAATTTTTTTTACTGGTTTCACATTTTTACTCGATTGTGTCAAGTATTCTGGATAACACAATCGAGTAGCCTACAACAATTAAGCAGTCTCAGTGATGTGTATATACGACAATATTCAGGACATATAATCGACTTTGCTTTCAATTTTCTTAAATATTGCAAACTTTAACTATTTATAGATTTAATCTGTCACTTACCTGATTATCTGTATACCATCATAACACAATAATCTACCGGAAAAGCGGTGACGCATAGAATAGAATAGAGACATGGTTAGAAGTAATTGTTGGGATAAAATTTCGTCGGATCTTAAATTAGTGGATTGACCTACCAATGAAAACCAGGAAAATTCGTGCCCCACGAATAATAATGATTTTACAGTATATAGAATTCTATAGCTATCAATGAAATTTTCAATGTCAGTTCTAGATGGGCGGCGCCATTTTCAATGTAACTCAAAGCTTTTTACAGTTTATTTATTTTTTTTTTTTACCTTTTTATTTCTACTATTAATTTAATTTGGTTTTAACTAATATATTAACCTAGACCATGAATTTGTCTAGGCCAGCTCAGATCAGCAACTGTTACACAAACATTTCAAATTTTATTATGATGCTTGTACACCCATATTTTCATGATTGAGTATATATCAGATGCTGCTACTGATATATGCTCAAGCATCATGCTGGACTTTAGGTCAACCATATTAAAATAAGATTGAATCATTATTATTTTAAATTTATTGTAAAAATTTTAAAATTCTAAAAAAAAAAAATTTCTATTTCTGATTTTAGGGTTGTGTACATAAAATGGAGTTCTTGTATGAAGTAATTTTCTGTGATGTTTGATGTAGTGTTATATTTGCTTTTAATCAATTAATACTATCTTACGGCAGACTTCCCGAAATACGTCGGTCCGACGGACATGTCCGATAAATTTTGATCAGGTCCGACAATTTTTTATTCCGGATCGGTCCGACTGTCCGGCTTTTATCCAAGCCGCATGTATACAAAATGGCGTCGCTAAAGGTGCCAAACCTGGGAATAACCGAAAATATACGTCAGAAGAGTGCGCAGAAAAGCAATAAAAGGATGGAAAGAATAGACCTGAGACAAAATTTAATGAAAAATGGAAGCAGAACCATGAATCATTGGTGTATGACAGGGAGGAGATGAAAATGCGCTGTACGGATTATGCCGATTTTTACGGCGAAAAAATAAAAACAAAAAGTGTCTTAGAAATACAAACACAAGTTTTTCTTTGATTTTGATCAATTTTATTTGGTCCGACAGATTTTGTTTCAGTCCGACAGATTTTCGTGGTTTGTCAGACCGAATGTCTGACAGTTTTTTTCAACTTTCGGGAAGTCTGTTACGGTACCCATATTTATATTTTCACATAAATCTTATTTGTTTTACAGAGTCACTCATAAATGTACATTGATCTTCTTAATACTTTTATATATTTTCTTTTATACAGATTGTTTGTTTGTATTGTTAAAGGATAGTCAGTTATGTTGGAAAATAGCTTATATAGCTAATGTTTATATGTTTTATCAGGGCTGGCAACAGCAAATTGCAAAATCAGAGGAAAATATGCCGGGGGTCAAGGGGGCTGCACAAGCCCCCATTGCGGGTCCAGGGCAGAGCCCGGTGGGGGCCCAGGGGAAGCTCCTGGATTCTGATGATTTGGTATGCCCTAAAATCAATTTCCTGGACTCTAAATTTGACTTCCTTGGTTGCCTTTAAAGCCATTCAGAGACACTTTAGTTGGACTTCAGGTTTTCATCAGCCCTCAAAACAAATATCTGACATTTTGACGCATTTTGACAACAGACAAGAGCGACAATGTAAACTGTAATTTGATTGGTTATTCTAAAATAGAATGCCGGAAAAGACTCGATTTGACCAATGAGGAAAGCGCTTACAGATGTACCATGGGCGGCTAGCGTAAGGATAAAAGCCGAAGCGTGCCGGTTTTTGGGTACTGTATAAAATATGACGAATTAATTTATTGTCTTTGTCGGATTTACATCGATCTCAAAAATGATTCAGCTCACGAAATCCGCGGATTTCCGCGAAACTGCGGAAAATCGGCAGCCCTGTTTTATGTAACCTACTATAAATAAAGATTATCTTATCTTATCAATGATAATAGGCAGGGTAATCGGATAACGGAACAATAGCGGAAGTCAAAGCCCGGGGCCGAGAAGCCGCCCCGACTTTGGCTTGCTTCTCTATTGACTACAAGTGTATATTCAAAAACAAAAAACTATATAGAATTCTATACCTATCAGCGAAATTTTCAGTATCATTTCTAGTTGGGTGCCATATCCCAATGATAAACGGCGGTGTATTCCAATTAAACCCAATCGCAATTTTTTGACTTTACTGCAAGGTACAAATATAAAAGCCGAGGAATTCTGATTGAAAACGGATGTGTAGACTGGTTCCCTTCCGACTTCTATGGGGACCATAATAGGACATTGATCCAGAATAAACAGAAGCAGTGCATTGATACAGAATGGCACTTTAAAAATGGAAAATGTTGGATTAAAATGAAAAATTATTTTACTGACTTCCCCGTTCATAGGCTTTGCATAATTTCATGTAAGTGAAAAGTATTTGAACTGTAATTTCTCTCAATAAACTCGCTTTGAATCTTTGCCCATATTAAAGAGGACGTAACAGAGCTTAGAAACAACTGATAAGTTAACATGATACAAAAAACACAGAAGTTAAAAACTTCTAGAAAATTCTGTTACAAGTAAACAATTTGTCGGTTTCAAAAATTACAAGAATAAAACAAAACAAGTATAATATGTAAAAAGTCTACATCTATTTCATTCACTTTACCTCGATGTGATCCCATTTGCTGTAATTAATTGTTGACATTTTCAATAAAATAAAATTTGTTAAAACTCGCGAATTTTCGGTTTAAACGGAACCGGAAGTCTAGAATTTAGTGAATCCGTACGTTATACTTTTTATATCGTGACTAACATACGGGCAAAACACTACTAAATTCCTGATAAGTTGCAATAATATATTATAGTTTTCACTACTAATGTTGTTTTTTTTATTTGTTTTTTTTTTACATATTCGTGTTAAAAGTTGCATGAAATTGAGACAGATGCCCCAATTCGTGTCAAGACGTTAAGAGTTTTTTTTTGTAGCTTTCTTTAGGGTTTCTATTTTTCTCTATTTCATTGTCACATGGCGTGTGGCGACTGTAAAATGTCTCCCCGTACATTTAAATCAATGATGTTATAATTTCGATCCTTGAAGATCGTTCAGCACGACATTATCGTTGTGTATACATATTATATGGTATTTTTAGTTTCTTGTATTGGCATCTTTGAACTTGAGTGGTTCCAGTATTCCAACTTGAATACTGTATAATCACCCTTAGGATGTACGTATTGCCTGCTTTTTAAATTTTTCTTTTGACGTCTTGTCTGTGATATGCAGGCTTCATAACCTCAAATCCCCTTTCTTAATTCCATTTTATATTTGTCCTGCCCATTGCTTTCATGTTTAGGGCACACGCATTCTTTTACTTGGGGACCCTACGCCGCTTTTCATGGAATGACACTACTGTGCCACATTGAAGGTTCCATGATGACCGCCGTATGAACACATCAGCGGATGTTTTTAAATTCAAAATTTCACCAGTTTTGTGTTTAAATGTTGAATATGCTTAAGCCGATGCTAGGGGCGTGGGCGGTTACTTGCACTTTCCAGTACCGTCCATGAACAGGCTCAACCAAACCGAGCCTGCAACATTTAACAATTTTGCCGTGATGGGCTTTTTTAGATTAGGGATTCTGTTTTTCTCTATTTAATCAGAAGTTACCAAAGTTGGCGACAAACGACGTTCGTTTATTAATTTTATGTTATTATGTTAGCCAAGTATTTTTGCTTTCTGCAGTAGTTTAAGTTTTTTGAGCTTATTTAATAATATTACATATTACAAGAGAACTCGTGTAAAATTGTTCAATTTATAAAATGTCAGATCTCTAAAGTTTCAAATATTTTTTTTAAATAATAATTAGTAATTTAATGCTTTAATTGAATTTTAATGCTGATTTCCAATAAAACCTTAATTTATGTAATGTCGAAGACGGATTTTGTGAAGAAATAACAGTGAAGTTGAACTTGCAAACAAAAACATTTGGTGTTCCAGTGGATAGCTTTTATAAATGCATGCTCGCTGTACTAGTATTGTTTTAAAAGTGATGACTGTCACATCGTATAAAAGGGACACTTTTTTTCATATAAATGATGCAGTTTGCTTTTACCAGTACGATTAATGTCCCAAAAAGTAAGATACGTGACTGTTGCCAACTAGAGTTTTCAACTTTGATGATGTGTTGTTATTAAATGGGTTTCAGAATAGACAAAACTTTTACTTTATTGGCATCTTCACTTTGAAACATAAATCTGGATGTTAAAACATATTCGCTATCAATTTAGCTATGTTTCATTTTTAATTCACCTATTTTCCATTTCAGATTGATATAAACATTACAAAGTTTTTAATGTAATTCTGTTCAAGTACATTTCAAACAAAGAAGAATAAATCTGGGAATAAGTACACACAAATAATTCTATGCTAAAATTAGATGAAATAATAATAAAATGGAAAATGATCGAGCCATTCTGAGCTCAGATGCAGAGTTACTTTCCATGAATGATTCAAGAACCAGTGGTTCCCGTTGTTTTCTCCTTTCAATAAAAAAAGTTACAAATGTGACCGTTAGCTGCACGTGCGCGTCTTCAGTAGGTCAATTATAGATTTGATTTTAGACCAATACCTAATCGTTCACATTACAATCACAATAAGTTGAAATCCTGATCGATTTGTTTACTATTTATAGTAAAAGGTGTATTAATATACAATATTTTGATAAAAAGTTGAACCTGAAAACTGTTTTATGTTTGTTTATTTGGTGTGGATGCAGAGAATACGAGATGTTGATACTATGAGTTTATTTCTAAGACTGTTTGACAATATGTAGTCAATTGGTCAGTACACTAAGTAGACGGGGCCTTACAATCAAGTTTAAAGGTACTGCATGCAATATATATTTAATGTAGAATTAAATATGAAACAATATATATTTAATGTAGAATTAAATATGAAACGAAATTCAGGTCAGAAAACATAGAAGGTCAACACATAAACCAATTTTATGTAAGTCAGTATATTTCATTTAATCTTGTCTATTGATTAATTAATTATTGTTGTTATGTTATATTTTTATGTATTAATTTGTTTTATTTCCCGGTATAATTGTAATTTGTAAAATGTATGTACGTGTTTGTTTTATGTCATTTGTAGTCAAAGATCACGCCCAGGTCGTTTTTTCTCACTAACCTATTGGGTTTTACAGATATTGTAATTGTGTTATTCCATTCTTTATGACAAAGTAACAGTGTGTACTTTGTCCAATATGCATAATTTTACTCCTTTTTTTTGTCCTGAAGACTTAGTCTTTGTGTCCATTTATGATATAATATAATTTTGCGTCGTCTGCAAATAGTGTCTGTCTTCTAAGAAGCTTTAATCTTTTAACTCTGCCCCTTATACGTAATATTGTTAGTGGTCCTTTGTAAGGAACTTGCATTTCAAATTTGTTCTTCAACAGCTCGTTGCGATATTCATGTTTTATATTTTCTGACAAGTTCTCGAATTTTCTAATACAAAATGTAGCATTCTTGTCTTTTTTGGATTACCAGTAAATACTTTGCTCTTGTAAAATACTTTTATTTTTGTTGACCTAATGCAGATCTAAATAACAGTACCAATAGAGAAGAGTCATCGTTATACAATAAAAAAAATAGAATGAACTATTATTTAATTAATTAAGCACATTTGATCGTAATTGATTAAAATATTTTTAAAAAGACTTTAACGTGTATATTTCTGTTCTGTAATTTAAAGATTTTTTTAATGAGACACGACAACTGAGTTATTCTATACTTATATATATAATTATGATGTTTCATTTTATATACATTGAGCACGGATTTATTATCAATTAAAGTCCGTGCATTGAGTTAGCAAAATACGATTACAGTTTAATTATTTTCCTAATTTTGTAAACTTTAGAAGATCTTAACTTAAGTCAGATTGTTATTTTCCTCGGGATATTGTTATTTCTCAAGCAAATCAAGCTTGCCTTTTCTTATTACACACACGTATGTTTACTAGTATTTGGTCGTTGATCTAATTTATTTTGTGTTATATGACTCTTTATTAGAAATAGTAGTTATCCATTATCCTATATTCTACTCTTCAAGACCCATTATGCCTACGGAAGGATTAAATATGAATGTCATAACGTTATAAAATTATAAAATTATTTTAGTGTACATGTTAGATGCTTATCCCCTGACGAACTTGTGAGAAGCTAGAGCTATTGTTTGTGTGTTTTTTTTTTGTTTTTTGTTTTTTTAATTGCATGTGTATTTTTTTCTCTCGGAAAAGTAGCAAAATGTAAACAAAGTGTATTTGATTTCTATACAAGATATATAAGTTAACTGTACTAATTGCAAAAAAGCAACAGAAGCAAAAGATGGTTCAGATAATGGCAAATGAATAACGCACGTTATGGAAACTATATACATATATTTATAACATATAATACTAAAATTAAAAAAGAAGCTTTTGAGCAATAATATATAGGAGCATTTCTAGAGCCTGGTGTTATATAATCAGATACGTGTAAAGTCATTCTTAAGATAGTTCACATATAAGTAAAAAGGAAAACATTCGAGTAAGGTATGATATATACGCATTTTCAGTCTGTTTTTAGTTGCTTCCTACCGATCTAACAATAATATCATTTTTATAACCGGTGAAAATAATGCACCGTTTCGTCGTCCAATCAAATCAGCGAGCGCTTGTTTTGAAAAAGAAAGAAAATAAAAATATATTTTGTAAGTTTAGTGTACTTTTTCATTAATTTATGGAAGTTAAGACTAATTGAATATTATCTTTTATTTGAATTTACCATATGCATTGCCTGTTTGTTGTGCAACCGTTAAAAAACAATGTAAATCACAGAGTCGCGAAAACGCATGGTTTTAAGATTTTGACAGGCTCTTGGGCGTTAATTTATGGGCTATTCCAGAAAATATTCGTACCCCCGCCCATGGAAGGCATTTTCACCCCCAAACTACCCCCGACACTTATTATTGACGCCCACCCTACTCATCTACCAACTAGCACAAACTATTTTAAGTCCTGCACAGTAGTCCTAAGACTCCTATAAATATGACGTCGCTTTGAGATGTTTTTGCTTCTTGGCAAAGCAACGTCATATCAAAATTATCAAAATTGCTCAAAAACCCATAGCATGTTCCGCCAGAAAATCGGGCGGAACGAAAAACAATGAAGACAGCGTGTATTTACATAAGTTTTGACCTATTTATGAACAAAACTAAAAAATAAATACCTTATGTCAAAATAATTAAACTGTCACATCCGAAAAATCATGATTAAATCCTCTCATGTGTTTGAATTCCTTTTTACAGCAGATAAACAAATGGCGGCCATAAAGTGTGCGAAATCTGATTGGCTAATTCAAATGCAAGCGTTTAATTGAGTCAGAACAATCTAACGGAATATTTTTTTAACGAAATAATTGCCCATGCACCGTCAGTGTGTTCGAATATATTTTTCCGTTCAAAAATTTGGAATCAATCTGTAAAGCACCTTGCTTAACCAGTATGGCTGATAGAAAAAAATAGATTGATGTTTATACGAGGAAGTCAAAGTCCGGGCCCGCGAAGCAGGCCCGGGCTTTGGCTTGCCCGACTATACTGGCATGCGAGCAGTTCCCGTACAGAAGCAGTACCCGTATTTTTCATTTAAACGCTTGATTTTTACTTGCATTCATCAAAAATTAATTTCAAATCAAGCAGATACATAAACGAGACAAAATCTAAGTGTCAGTTCGGCAGTACGTATATAAAGTCTCATTTTAAATCACTTTCACCTGTGCGTCGTCAAAACGTGACCTTGTTTTTTCTGGGGGATTCCGTCCTTGCGCGCATGCGCAAAAATACTTACACGTGAGGCTTGTTAAAGGGTTTTCCACTAATACCACCTGTTTACAATAAGTAGGCAATGTGATGAAAACTTGTTTAATTATCAGAATGTTGACCACTATTACTATATATAATAATTTTATGGCTTTGATGCGTAAAATATCATGCATACAAGCATGCTATTGCCTGTAAATGCGTTGGGGTAACGGTACCGGGTAATAGATACCCGCGTTTAGTCTACGCTCTATTTCCTGAATTACATCTATTTATCTTTTAGATAATGGTCTGTTCAACAATTGTAAATGAAAAATAGGTCCGATATAATAAAATTGTATAATTATAATGGGTTAGATTTTATGTACGGGAACTACTTCTCTTCATACAAAATAATTGATAATTTCGGTACCCCATATGAGGCCTCATAACTAAGGGTTATTCTATGTTTAGAACATGATGGAATTTCCATGATTTGTGTGACGAGCTGAATATTGATGTGTAACATTCAAATTTTGGTGAGTGAGCGTAATAAAAAATAATGTTTAAGTAACTACGATTTTTGTACGGGAACTGCTCGCATGCCAGTAGACTACACGTGTATATTTAAAAGAAAATCAAATAAAAAAACAATTAAAAAATATATAGAATTCTATACCTATCAATGAAATTTTCAGTGTCAGTTCTAGTTAGGTGCCGCCATTTACAATGTAACTCAATGATAAAAGGCGGTGTATTCCGATAATGGAACAAATCTCAACTTTTCGGATTAATAATAATCGTCGAGTGTTCCGAGTGAAAACGGAAGCGGGTATATATAATACCGAATGACACCTTTAAAACGGAAAAAATGAAAGGATTTTTTACCGACTTCCCCGTTCATAGGCTCTGCCTAATTTCATATTATTTTATTTTAAATTGATAAGTACATTGTTTGAGAGTTTTTGTGTATGATTGAGCATAAAATTGAAAAAAAAAGAAGATAAGCTTTTGAATAAAGCTTGAAAGGCAAGACAATAGACATTTTTGAATTTTTTATGATGCTATGCGTTTTTGAGCAATAACTATTAGACGTCAGACTTGACCGACATAAAACTATAAAAATGTGTTTGGGATAAAAAGCCTGTAGCTTCTAATTTATTGGACTACCCTGCACAGGTACAGTGTTTGCATCTAGGACTAAGGACTCATGATTTGCACATATTTTTTGCAGATCGCGCATTTTAATGAAGTCAAATTATGCACACCAAGTCGCGCATCTGACAATCTTTTTATCTTCATCTTGAACAAGCTGTTTGAACGCTTCAGCCATGTTTGTTTTTACTCGCTGTAATGACTAAAATACATACTAAATCGCGTGTAGCAGCCGACTTGGTCATCTCGCGTGTGTGTATTGTAGTATTCGTCAATAATTTATTTTTTTATTTCCGTTGTTGAGTGTACCATAGCTGTCAAAAATGCCTAAATGTAAGATAATTGAATTCTTTTCGGTATGTCATATTGTAAGGTAAATGCACATGTATTGTTTTTTTTTTCACTTTTGGGGGAAGGGTGTCAGTGCCCTTTGGAGGGGGAAAAATGCACTACTATAGGAGGGGGAATTTTATTTGTATATTTTTTTATATTGTTTTCTTTGCGATGGAAAAGAGGAGCAACTCTTGCAACACAAGTTTAAAATACGTCTCTTTTTTCTTAATATATACGGATCTAAATTTTAATGCGTCGTATGTTAAACTTGTTGGGACGCCGGGAGTAGCTCCCCTTACCTACCAGAGAACGATTTGTAAACAACCTTGCTTAACAGTAACTCTTACAGGCATTAAATAAAACATTTTTGGGCAGTAAGTTGCAAAAAAATGATATTTATTGCAGGCAAATTCGGGCTGCCATAAAGGGGGAAATTTAGGCTTTGAGGGGGGGAAAAAACATGCTATTTTGAGGGGGGAATGGGGCCGAATTTCGCCGAATATTTTGGTGGAAAAAAACACTGATGCATGTCCCCCACTTTTTTTGTTCAAATCCCCCACATTTTTCAGTTGAGTGGGGGATAGTCCCCCATAATTTTGAAATTCTAGATGCAACACTGAGGTACCCCTTGGACATCCTATGGCAGGTTTTCCTGAAATATACCCTCTCCCCTGGAGACATTTTCATGTAAAAATACCCCCATGGACAATCCTGGAGATTGCCATTTTTTCGGCTATATCCAGGAATAGACCCCTAGTGAATTTTCTCACTTAATTGGGAAGAGGCCTTAGCCTCTTGATAATTTGAATTTGGGAAATTTGAAAAATTATCACTAAAATTGCTAAATAAGAATAAGGAAGTAAAAAGGCAGGTTTAAGTTCAGATTTCTGAAAAAACTGCATGATTTTTAAAGAAAATATCAATTGAGAAGAGGCCTTTTATCGGAGTGACGAGTCTGTTACATAAGCAGGAAAATCACTGACCCCTGGGTCTAAACCAGGAGTATATAAGGTTCATTCCATTTTCTTTAGTGTATTATAAAATTTATATACAAGTTTTGCTTCAGAAATAGGGGTCTAATCCAGGAGATTGCCAATTTTTCAACATGCCCCTGAATGGGTACTCCTTGGACACTGTATCAGTCGGGCATACTTCCTGATCGGGAAACAAGGGGATTTCCCTTCAAGGCTTCCCAATCAGGCAGCAAACGTCAAAATCCTTCCTGATCGGTAGAGGTGTAATGATTCATTGATGCATCGTGATCTGCCCTGTCCTCGATGTATGCATCGTAATGAAATTACAAATTCCAATATATCGCGATGCAATACATATTTCACCTTCGATGTATCGATATAGCGGCAAAGTATCGCAATACACTAACAATATCTTCTAGGAATATAAGGACAAAAGTATTTTTTGAAAGACTGAAGATTGTAGACATTTTAAAAGAAAATGACTCGGTAGGATTTTAGATGTATGATCTTTTCTGAACTTAGGTATGATATTCATATTGAAGTGGGTTGAAAACTGTAATGCACCGGCCATTTTTCTTGAACTATGTAAAAAAGGCCAAAAAAAACAAATTCCCGATTGGGAAGGATTTTGACGTTTGTTGCCTGATCGGGAAGCCTTGAAGGGGAATCCCCTTGTTTCCCGATCAGGAAGTATGCCCGACTGTGTATGGAAGGCAATTTTGCTGAAAAAGACCCCCCTGGACAACCATTTCAAATACATCCCCCTGAACAAGTAGTCAGACTATTCTCTCCCTTACCAGTTCCTCCCATGCCTTTTCTTTCCTTTTTTTGGGAGAGAACTGTCTGCAAATGTGCAGACAGTTCATCCCGGGGACATTAATACTAGTGATTATTTATATAAACATAAAATTGATGATAAATATTGAAGAAGAAATAATATTGGATAAAGTCATAAATTAAATGTTAAAGTAGCTGCGGACAGATTCTAAAGTCTAGCCCATTTGACTTTAGAAAGAAGGGGATTTAGACCAAATAGAGGGATCAACAGCATGTCTATTCATGCACTACAGTGCTTAATTCATGCTCAAAATACTACATGAACACAAAAAGTGCATATAAAGTAAAATCATCAGAACAATCAAATTTTAAATGAATGTTTGCATATCACATGCCATTGCCTTCTTCCTATTGTAAGAGATGGTCTTCGCATGTCTGCTGCCATAAAATCATCTAAGTCTAACTTGTAAATATTTTAGCCATTGTTGACGTCACATGTACTGTTGTAAGAAAATTTTTAGTTATTTACAGCAACTACCAAAAAGTATTTTAAATTTCTTACATGATCAAAAAGTTAGTCACTTTTCTTTTTACAATTAACTTTAATTTTGAGCCTTGCAAATTCTATTAGAATTTGTGAAACAATATATTGTTGTTGTTGGTACCATTCAATATCATATAGACATACCAGTCAACATGTATCAATTTTCCATACAACCTCAAAATTTCAATATTTTGTATTTCTTCCACATATCAGTCATGACCTGTAAAGTACCCAGTGTTTTTTTTTTCACTTTTGGGGGAAGGGGGTCAGTGCCCTTTTGAGGGGGGAAAATGCAATAGGAGGGGGAATTTTATTTGTTTTTTTCTTGATATATATACGGATCTTAAATAATGATGTGTCGCATGTTAAACTTGTTGGGACGCCGGGAGAAGCTCCCCTTACCTACCTGAGAATTTCGCTGAATATATTGGTGAAAAAAAAACACTGGTACCATAGCATATGGATGGTGTTTACACCAACGCCAGATATTACACAGCAACACCGTTGTATAATTAGCTCACCTGAGCATGCTCAGGGTGAGCTTTTAGGATCGATGATTGTCCGTCGTCCGTCCGTTCACATTTTGTTGTTAACACTCTAGCGGTCGCATTTTTGCCTCAATCATCATCAAACTTGGTCAGGATGCTTATCTAGTTGATAGCTCGGATGAGTTCGAACATGGGTCATCTCGGATGAAAAACTAGGTCACAAGAGCTAAAAATAGAAAAACCTTGTTAACACTCTAGAGGTCACATTTTTCCTCAATCATCAAACTTGGTCAGGATGTTTGTCTAGGTGATAGCTTGGATGAGTTCGAACATTGGTCATCTCGGATGAAAAAGTAGGTCCCGGAGCTTAAAATAGAAAAACCTTGTTAACACTCTAGCGGTCACATTTTGCATTAATCATCATCAAACTTTGTCAGGAAGCTTGTCTAGGTGATAGCTGGGATGAGTTCGAACATGGGTCATCTCTGATGAAAAAGTAGGTCACTGGAGCTAAAAATAGAAAAACCTTGTTAACACTCTAGCGGTCACATTTTTGCATCAATCATCATCAAACTTGGTCAGGATGCTTGTCTAGGTGATAGCTTGGATGAGTTCGAACATGGGTCATCTCGGATGAAAAAGTAGGTCACCGGAGCTAAAAATAGAAAAACTTTGTTAACACACTAGCGGTCACATTTTTGCCTCAATCATCATCAAACTTGGTCAGGATGCTTGTCTAGGTGATAGCTTGCATGAGTTCGAACATGGGTCATCTCGGATGAAAAACTAGGTCACAAGAGCTAAAAATAGAAAAACCTTGTTAACACTCTAGCGGTCACAATTTTGCCTCAATCATCATCAAACTTGGTCAGGATGTTTGTCTAGTTGATAGCTTGGATAAGTTCGAACATTGGTCATCTCGGATGAAAAACTAGGTCACAGGAGCTAAAAATAGAAAAATCTTGTTAACACTCTAGTGGCTACTGTTTTGATCCAAATATCCTGTAAATTGGTCTGAAAGTTTGTTTTGATGATTTCTAAGTCAAGTTCGAACATGGGTCATCTTGGATGAAAAACTAGGTCACACCGCCCAAATATTGAAAAACTTTGTTAACATTCTAGTGGTCACATTTTCAACTCAATTATCATCAAACTTGGTCAGGATGCTTGTCTAGGTAATTGCTCGGATGAGTTCGAAATCGCATGTGAAACTAGGTCACCGGAGCTTAAAATAGAAAAATCTTGTTAACACTCTAGTTGCTACTGTTTTTATCCAAGTATCCTGGAAATTGGTCTGAAAGTTTGTTTTGATGATTTCTAGGTCAAGTTTGAATATGGGTCACCTGGGTACAACTAGGTCACACTGCTCAAATATGGACAATCCTTGTTAACACTGTAGTGGTCACATTTTTGACTCACCTGTCATGAGACTTGGTCAGAATGCTTGTCTAGGTAATTGTTTGGATGAGTTTGATGGGTCAGGTGAGCGATCTAGGGCCATCATGGCCCTCTTGTTTAAAATTTATTATCACTTAACAATATCAAATACTCATGACGTTTATATTAAGGGAGTTCATGGCGTCACTTAATGTTGTTTCAAAAAGAGGAGTAATCTAGAACATGAAATTAACAGAGGGATGGGCAAGTCTGATGAATTGTTGCTCCATTACATCACATTTTCAAATCAAAACTCACTAAATTTTAAACTGACCATACAATCAACTTCTAAGGTAAATGTTCAATAAAATTTTCTTAACTTATTTGTTTGTGTGACTGTGTCCATTTGACTCACTGATCAATTTAGCTTAGCAAAGTGTTAAGTACACTGTTTTTTTACTGACAAATGGCTCTCTTGTTTCTATTTAAGACTACATACAAAGTGGATAATGTGAGAGTATGAGTCTTGCACATCTGAAGGAACGGCTGAGCCAGATCTCAAGGAAACGCTCGGAGGATACCTTCACATTTGATATAACAGGTAAGGCTGTTGTTACATTGTATGATTTTGTTGCAATGTATGATATAATGATTTTGTGTAGTTCATGTTTTTATGCCTCTCACAACAAAAGA
The DNA here is from genome assembly GCF_026571515.1 of Ruditapes philippinarum. Taxonomy (NCBI): domain Eukaryota; kingdom Metazoa; phylum Mollusca; class Bivalvia; order Venerida; family Veneridae; genus Ruditapes; species Ruditapes philippinarum. The sequence continues at coordinate 72,220 of NW_026857012.1, read as the reverse complement.
AAATTTTATATGATTTATATCTTTGGACATGTTTAAAGGGAAAGACAATGTTAGAATAAAAACTTGATTTCAGAAAAAGAATACTATAAATAATAAGTATGCAAATTTTCTGCCGCCAAATAATAATATTAAACGAATGATAACAAAATTTAAATCGCTAAATCACCGATTTCTACAAATCAGTAAGCGCGGCCATGTTTGTGTATTGGCCGTATAAAAACAGGTGCGCGTGATGTCATTTCCCCACATCTTTAGATTCATGATAAATCTAGTTGAATCGTAAGGAAATATTAATGACCAGACAATTTCATTTTCACAGGAGGTGTAGAGGAGATTTTTTATGGTTCAAAATACGTAACAATATCAAAAAAATAAATAAAAAATAAAGAAACGTACGACTAGCCAAAAGTTCTAGCCGTACGTGAGTCACGAACGACTAGCCAGGACGCACTGTACGTATTGTCTAGCCGTACGGCACTTTTCAAAATTATATGGAAGTCGAACGTTATAAAATTGTTGATTTTCATGCTTATCATTTGTTGTTTTATTTGTATGAATTATTAAATCATTTTTGTTAATTTTAAGCACATGGATCGAATAAAAAATGATCGGAGTGGAATAAATAAATAAAAAGAACATTGAATGAAAAAAAAAAAAAAAAACGGTGAAATGCAAAAATAATTATATAATTTTCAAAACAGTAGATAAATATCGAACATAAAAGCACAGTCAATCAATTAATCAGCCTTAATTAAACCTATCCAGGGACTGACAATAGAATTTTAGAATGCCTTTCACGGAACATGCAAACTTTCCTTGATGGACAAACTTCTATACAGTACCGTCGGTAATTGTCGCAATTATCAAGAGCCTAACAACAATCATTTTCAGTGTTTGTTGTTTTTTTTTTCATATAAAAGGTGTCGAAAATTAAACTTAATGAAACAAAAAAGGATTATTATCAAAATTTTGTAAACTATTTCAATTGGTGTAAATGCAAGCAAAGGATTTTTTTTTTTCTCGACATCTTGCGATGACAAAGATCGATATATATAGCGATCAAGGCGATTAATCTCTAAAAAGTTAACATCCAAAGACAATTAATGCTGTTTCTTGGTTAAAATCCTCGCTTAAAGTCATAAAATAACATATGCATTTTCGACTTCCATAAAATTTTGAAAAGTGCCGTACGGCTAGCCAATACAGCGTGTCCTTGCTAGTCGTACGTGACTCACGTACGGCTAAAACTTTTGGCTAGCCGTACGGGCCCGTACGCTAGCCACTTCCATTATAAAAAACCCTACTAAAACGTGTTCTTAATAGTACATATAATTAAATTTTTGCAGTTTGATTCTGACTTTCAAATTTAAAGGTGTGAACATATTTTATAATTGATGTACACATTTCAAAAATATAAGCAACTCTTTTGAAAAGTAAATTGTTAACATGTCTGTCAACGTATGATGCTGCGCATCGTAATCGTAGCCTAATATTAACTGCAGGCAAATCATTTTTTATTGGCTGCTCAAAAGTCTAATTTGCATAATTTATTCACACAATTGCTGGTTTTTACTACTTATGTCTAATACTGCGCATTGTCCATTTTAATTGTTCCTAATTTGCACCAAATGCTCCTGTCACACTGTGTACTGACGATTTTTATTGCTCCTTGTATGCCTCTGTGCCGACAGACCTTTTGATCATGCACAATGTTGCCCTGATTGGTTAATCACCCTTGTCAAATATTCTAATGACGAAATAGACATCTATTTTTTTACGCTTCATCAGTGAACTGAATGACCTTAGGGGGATTAGGTTCCACACCTGTCAAATTATACTGTAGTAAATTACAGCACGTCATAAAATAGCAACACATTTTTTTCAGTTACCAATAATCATTTTAAATATTAAGTAGATTTATGATTTTTTTGTTTTATTGGATTAAATTTACGGTAGTAGAAATGCGTATCTGTCGGGGAAAGGAATTTGGTAAGTAGATATATATTGGATTTAGTTGATATTTTACCTGAAAAAAAGATACATGACCGGCGATGTACCCTATTTGGACAGCTTGCCTAGCGAAAATTAAGTACAAAATAAAAGGATATATCGTCAATTTGAAGAAGTTTCTCAGAGTACCCAAATTAAATTTATGGTTTATCTTTGAAAATTAAGCAGTCATTGCTTAAATCATGTGGTGGGATCATCAGCAAGCTTGAATATCGGAGAAATAATAATTAATGTCGCGGCGTCTTCAATTAATTAATTAAAGCAATTCAGTTCCATATGATGTTTTCATAAATAATATATAATGTACGCAATAAAATTAATAAGTTCTTCATCAAGATATATTTCAGTTGTACCAGCGTGTACACCTATACCGGAAGTGGGTATTACACGTCACAATCTCGGTCTCGTCTGTCTCGCGAGAATGACAGAACGCCAAAATGGCGGCGCCCATGAACTTATTTCTCAAGTAAAAAATAGTGTCTTAAAACACGAATTCCTCTCTTATAGGGTTGATGTCAATAGGAAAACTGTCATGGTTCCTCTTTTTAAATGATGATTATTTATATTAGACAGACATCAATCCATCCATTCCTATTCCTTTAACATCTTCCCTTTAGAGTCTCACCATCCTTTTATATCTAGAGTTTCATTATGACATAGATTTGATTGTTAAATGGCATTTAAATATAATGTAATTATTCATATATTTATATTTTCAAGATTATGTTTTGTTTTGTAATTTTTAATTTCTTCGTAAACACTAAATTGTATCGTTTTCTGTTGAAGTCATAGATTGGTTAATTTTATTATTTAATCCATGTGTTTTAAAGGTTAGTAAACTAAGTTTGCTATGTCAATTGATGGGTAGTAGTCACATCATCTGATATGTTCTGAAAATATGGGTTTTTTGTTTGTTTGTGTTTTTTTACTTCTTTTTTTTTTACATGGTAAAAAAATATTGAATACAAACTGTCAACAGTCTTTGTAACAAATTTATATTTATACACTATTACTGTAATTACATGTAGTACTATCACGTTCCTGTCATTATAGATTTGCAACAGTTGTTTATTTACTATATAGATAATATAAATGCTATAATTGTCCAATGAAATTTGATGTTACAAAAAATAAAAAATTTAGTATTATAATTGTGTTGATGTATATTTGATGAAATTATTTCAGAATGTAAGAATCTGAAGCAACCAGAGGAGTGGCTTGAGTATATACAACATGTTAGAGACAATGTGGGGTTTCCAAATGATCTTACACAGCACAAAGTGCTCTCAGAACTCTATGACAAGGCTTTTCAGGTAGATACATATTCAAGTATAAATGTACCTATATTTTGATGAAAACCTTAGAGCTGGAATGAAATAAGTGGTTATTCATATAAATCATTTAACTTCAAAACTATTAAATTTAACTATTATATTTTTCATCAAACACCAGCCAATGTCATTTTTTTCCAAAGAAATTTTAATGTTTAACTTGTGAAATGTTTATTTCAACAAAATCTACTTTTATTTTTTTTCTTATGACAGAATTAATTCAATATGCCAGGCTTTCCTCATTACTGGTCAGTAAGTCAAGTATTAAGTAAAAGAAAATACACAATGGATGTTTGTATGGAGTAAATGACACATCACTGTCATAAGCTCAAAGGTCAGAGTCACGGTGATATAAAATCATTCTGCTTGTAGAATTTCAAACAGCTATTGAAATTTGTACATGTATATTTTTTCTAGGAGATGAGTTCCTCAAATCATAAGAGTAATGAAACATATGCTCAGCTGTTTGTTAACTATGCCAGGCTCAAAAGGTAAATTATGTGTTGTTTTTTTTCCTTTCTTTTGTGTTGTTGTAGTTTCATTCTGAAGTTTGCTAAATAGCTATTGTCTTTGTTTGTACTTTTTCTTTACAAATGGGGACTTGAGTTGAACCAGCTTCCTCACATGAAAGAATTCAAAGTCCATGTTATGATTTCGAACCCACAGCGTTGAAAGGCATGTGGTTTGAAGTCAACGACCTTAACGACCCGACCACTGACGCCCCTTTTCGGTATTTAATTCAACCAGTCATATAAAGACTTATATATGCAAGGGGTTAAAACTAAATTAAAATTTGTAATAAGTATGCCCTCTGATAGTCAAATTGATTTAAATACAGAAGTTAATTTGACGTTAAATGGAAAAAGCTATTAAAATAGCCCTAAAGAATATCTTTCAAAGTGGCTCTCCAGTCACCTATTTTAAGGTGTTTTTTTTTCCATTCTAGTGTTTGCATCAAAGTCTTATGCACATTTTGTTATTGATATTAAGAATTTGTGAGCAGATTTCGCAAACCCACAGAAACTGAACAGAAAATGAGATGTCTGTTATTTTATATTTTCAGTACGTATATACCAGAAGATGCTATAATGCTGTTTAATCAAGCTAGAGCTATTGTGAGAAAGTTTGCAATGGTTCATATAGCCTCAGCACAATTTGAACTAGAGAGAGGTAAGTTTCTATTATTCTAAGGCCCAAAAATAAGGAGTGGTTTACATTACATAACCATCACTATTGTTTCCTGTCAGTTTTAACTTTTTTACATGAAAATATTTGCTTAATCTAATAAGTCTATGGGAAAGTAATGAATTAAAAGTTGACTCTATTCAATACTTGTGTATAACAAACAAATAATATATTGTGCATTTTTAGCTCACCTGTCACAAAGTGACAGGGTGAGCTTTTGTGATCGCTTTTCGTCCGGCGTCCGTCCGTCGTCCGTCTGTCGTCCGTCCGTAAACTTTTGCTTTAAATGACATCTCCTCATAAACCACTGAGCCAATTTCATCCAAACTTCACAGGAATGTTCCTTTGGTGGTCACCTTTAAAAATTGTTCAAAGAATTTAATTCCATGCAGAACTCTGGTTGCCATGGCAACCGAAAGAAAAATCTTTAAATATCTTCTTTTAAACAACCCTAAGAGCTAGAGCTTAGATATTTGGCATGAAACATATTCTAGTGAGTGTCTACCAAGTTTGTTCAAATAAAAGCCCTTGGGTCAAAATTGGCCCCGCCCCAGGGGGTCATTGATTTTCCCTATATGCATATAGTAAAAACTTAAAAAATCTTCTTTTAAAGAACCATAAGAGCTAGAGCTTAGATATTTGGCATGAAACATCTTCTAGTGAATGTCTACCAAGTTTGTTCAAATAAAAGCCCTGGGATCAAAATTGACCCCGCCCCAGGGGGTCATAGATTTTCCCTATATGCATATAGTAAAAACTTAAAAATCTTCTTTTAAAGAACCCAATGAGCTAGAACTTAGATGTTTAGCATGAAACATCTTCTTATGGGTGTCTACCAAGTCTGTTCAAATAAACAAATAAAAGCCCTTGGGTAAAAATTGGCCCGGGGTGGGGGGGCCTATATACAGGTGAGCGACCTCAGGGCCATCATGGCCCTCTTGTTTTAATGGACCCATCAAAATGTTCCATTAAAGCATAAATATAGTTGTGTGTTTGTTCATACATTATTTGTTAGACTGATATCTTAGTCAAGGTATTAGATGTGTTTTTACATACTTTGGCATCTTCCATTCTGTGGGGTTTTAGGTAAATTGATCTGAAGCTGAATTTATTTCCTTCATATTAATGCCTTGATGTTAGCTGTGTTAAGCCTCAACAGGGAGCATCTGTCTGTGTTAACAATATTCTTGTTTGACCAAAAAAAATTGGTCAAACAAAATTTTAAGATCTTTAACTTTACAATTAATTCTGTTTATTGTATTATTCTGTTGATAGCATAAACACAATTGTGAAATGCTATTTGAATGTTAAATTGGAGCTTTGCTGTTTCTTTAACCACATAATCCTCTTATTTTTCATGTCAAAATCTGCTTTAGACAAAAAAAAGAAGTAAAATTTATTTCAAATAAAATAGAATTTGTTACCTTTGAAAAATTCTTTCTATTGACAGGGAGTTTTCTGTGATTTTATAATATATTTTTTTAGAGATTACATACATGTATTTATTGATATTACTTTCACAGATAACCCAGGCAAAGCAAAGAAGATTTTGGAAAAAGCATTATTGTTTGAAACAAAACCGAAGGAAGACATAGAAATTGCACTGAAGAAGTTGAAAGAAGGCGCAAAAGAAATTTACGTTTCACCACCACGTAGAAAACATGATGATACAGGTATATACACACAAGCATGAACTGGTCTATTAACTCAATTTTGTAAATTTTGTGTCTTCCTATCAGCTTATATATCTTGTGGAAATGTCGGTGAGCGTGATGCATTCTGCAAAAATTTACTGTTGATATTGACCAATATGCTTTTTAACACCCACTTTCTAAATTTTCTTAACACTGTATATGACTGCGTCTGTAAAGTCAATTATCTAGTCAGTGCATGTATACATATATCTGATTCCAAGTGAAGTAGTGTATACTACATACTGCCAAAGTTAAAGTTGAGCTTATATAGGGTAACTGTTTTAAAATAGGGTAATGAAATGTCATATCTGGGTCACCTTAGATAAATTCTTTAAAAAAAAGATATTAAATGCCTAAATGAAAATAAGTGATCTTTAATATACCAAAATAAAATAAATTCCTTAACCTCAATTTCCACCCCTCTTAGACCTTAATATATGCTGGATAAAGTGTGATGTTTTATTTCATTTTTTTTATATATAAAAAATCTCCACAATTCATGAATTATGTATTGTGGTTAAAAATTTTTTCATAATTCTTTGTCAACATTTTCAGAACATCTATCAAGGAAAGGTTCCTCTGGAAGTGAGTCATCTGAAGAGTTACGTCCCATGTCACAACTGACTGACAACATCTCAGCCAACCTGTCAGCTAACTTGTCATTCAGGTAACATGTCATAGCTAACTCATTCAGGTAACATGTCATAGCTAACTTAATCAGGTAACATGTTGTAGCTAACTTGTCATTCAGGTAACATGTTGTAGCTAACTTGTCATTCAGGTAACATTTTATAGCTAACTCATTCAGGTAACATGTCATAGCTAACTTGTCATTCAGGTAACATTTTATAGCTAACTCATTCAGGTAACATGTCATAGCTAACTTGTCATTCAGGTAACATGTCATAGCTAACTCATTCAGGTTACATAACATGTCATAGCTAACTTGTCATTAAGGTAAAATGTCATAGCTAACTTGTCATTCAGAATGTCATAGCTAACTTGTTCAGGTTACATAACATGTCATAGCTAACTTGTCATTCAGGTAACATGTCATAGCTAACTTGTCATCCAGGTAACATGTCATAGCTAACTTGTCATTCAGGTAACATGTCATAGCCAACTTAATCAGGTAACATGTAACCGCTAACTCATTCAGGTTACATAACATGTCATAGCTAACTTGTCATTAAGGTAAAATGTCATGGCTAACTTGTCAGTAAGGTAAAATGTCATAGCTAAGTCATTCAGATAACATGTCATAGCTGTAACATGTCATAGGTAACTTGTCATTCAGGTAACATGTCATAGCTAACTTGTCATTCAGGTAACATGTCAAAGCTAACTCATTCAGGTAAAATGTCAAAGCCAACTTATTCAGGTAAAATGTCATAGCTAACTTGTCATTCAGGTAACATGTCATAGCTAACTTGTCAATTAGGTAAAATGTCATAGCTGAGTCATTCAGATAGCATGTCATAGCTTAGTCATTCAGATCGCATGTCATAGCTAGCTTGTCAGTAAGGTAAAATGTCATAGCTAAGTCATTTAGATAACATGTCATAGCTAACTTGTCATTCAGGTAAAATGTCATAGCTAAGTCATTCAGGTAAAATGTCATAGCTAACTTGTCATTCAGGTAACATGTCATAGCTAACTTGTCATTCAGGTAACATGTCATAGCTAACTCATTCAGGTAACATGTCATAGCTAACTTGTCATTCAGGTAAAATGTCATAGCTAACTTGTCATTCAGGTAAAATGTCATAGCTAACTTATTCAGGTAACATGTCATAGCTAACTTGTCATTCAGGTAACATGTCATAGCTAACTCATTCAGGTAACATGTCATAGCTAACTTGTCATTTAGGTAACATGTCATAGCTAACTTGTCATTCAGGTAACATGTCATGGCTAACTCATTCAGGTAACATGTCATTGCTAACTCATTTAGGTAACATGTCATAGCTAACTCATTTAGGTAACATGTCAAAGCTAACTTGTCATTTAGGTAACATGTCATAGCTAACTCATTCAGGTAACATGTCATAGCTAACTTGTCATTTAGGTAACATGTCATAGCTAACTTGTCATTCAGGTAACATGTCATGGCTAACTCATTCAGGTAACATGTCATTGCTAACTCATTTAGGTAACGTGTCATAGCTAACTCATTCAGGTAACATGTCATAGCTAACTTGTCATTTTAGGTAACATGTCATAGCTAACTGTCATTCAGGTAACATGTCATGGCTAACTCATTCAGGTAACATGTCATTGCTAACTCATTCAGGTAACATGTCATAGCTAACTCATTTAGGTAACATGTCATAGCTAATTTGTCATTTAGGTAACATGTCAAAGCTAACTTGTCATTCAAGTAACATGTCATAGCTAACTTGTCATTCAGGTAACATGTCATTGCTAACTTGTCATTCAGGTAACATGTCATTGCTAACTCAATCAGGTAACATGTCATAGCTAACTTGTCATTCAGGTAACATGTCACAGCTAACTCATTCAGGTAACATGTCATAGCTAACTCATTTAGGTAACATGTCATAGCTAATTTGTCATTCAGGTTACTTGTTGTAGGTAACTCATTCAGGTAACATGTCCAAGCTAACTCATTCAGGTAGTATGTCAAAGCTTACTTGTCAAAATAGTTGACGACCCCATCATTTTAGATGAGTGGGTAACAAATGACCCCCAAAATATTCTGGCTAGCTGTAACACTGGGTAACTAGTCATTCAGGCAACATGTCATACCTAAATTCATCCAAATAAATTTCATAGCTTATTTTTTCGGGCATCGTTAATATTGTTTGATATCTGTTGAAAGTGAATGAAAATGTTAATGTATTTTATAATGATTATTTCTAGTGTTCCTCCTGCAAGGAGTCATTCACAACCAAAAGTAGAGTTAGAGCCACCTCTTCCATTGAAAGTGGAAACTTCTGTCAAGAAAGGCATGACAAGATATTCTCGTAGTACACCTCTTCTCAACAGTGAAAAAAGGTATTTTAAATTTGTATTTATGCTGCTATGGTACAATTTATGTCAAACATGACTTGTCACTTAAACTTACATAATTATCCTCAACAAGAAGCTATAATGAAGCTATAATGAAAATGACCAAGTGAATGCAAAAAAAATACTAACTACAGATCAGCATTGCAGGTTTTTATCTAGACTTACCTAGGCCTGCAGGACTAGTGCCTATTAAATGTTTCTCGCCCTTAGCCAGTAAATTGTACCCACATGATTTTAGATTTTGTAAATTTACCTTTATTTTCTGGGTTTTATTCGATAATGCTATGATGTAAACCTTACAGCTAATTAAAATGAAATTATAAAAAAAAGGAAAATTATTTTCTCATGCTATTTCTGACAGATCACTGAAAATATTGCATATATTCCAGGACATTTTTTCCCTCTAACCATGTTATATGTTTATTTGTTCTCCCTTTCAGGCGTAATATAAACATTGGGCTTCCAGCTCGCGTTAAAAAAATCAATTTACCTTTTGAACCAATGTTGGATGAAGAAGAAGAAATGAATACAATGGACTGTTTTAAACCCTTAGACAATACAAAGGGAGGTAAATTGAATAAGTGTTTGATGTATATGTTGAGTTAATTGTTGATTCACGGTAAAAATGACTGTGAAATGTCTTGTCTAGTAAAACTTGATCTAGAAATCCTTTCATCAATTGGTAATTTGAATCTTAAAGAAAATAATTTCTCATAAAACAAGAGCTGTTGGTGCCTGGAAATTACAAAAGGTCAACAGGCAGTCATGCTACTAAGTATTATTGTACACAGAGGATCAGACTCAAAGTCTTTGTGAGTTCTTATTCCAAAAACGAACATGATATTATAATAATACAAGAGTTCTGTCAATGTTGAATAATAAGTTCAGGTCATAGTATACATGCTACCAATGTTTGTTCTATTATTACGTAAGGTGTGTTTTTTGCATTTGAAGTATTGGAAACTGGTTTGACTAACAAATTTTGCTTTATGCAAAAGGTGTGTGAAGTTATTACTTAACGGAAGTAATCAAGCTAAGCAACCAACGATAAAGCAAGATGATATATTATAATATGAGCCGCGCCATGACAAAACCAACATAATGGGTTTGCGACCAGCATGGATTCAGACCAGCCTGCGCATCCGCGCAGTCTGATCAGGCTCCATGCTGTTCGCTATCAGTTTTTCTACTTGTTATAGGGTTTGTAAGCGAACAGCATGAATCCTGATCAGACTGTGCGGATGCGCAGGCTGGTCTGGATCCATGCTGGTCGCAAACCCATTATGTTGGTTTTGTCATGGCACGGCTCATATATGTTACCTGTATGTTTCAGTGTCATTTAGTTCTCACGCCCATACATCTGGTTATCTCTCCATGACTGCAGACTCAACTATACCTATGGATACAAAACCACCAGAAGTGCCTGTAAGTATACTCTTAACAAATATTATGTACATGAATACTTCTGTTAAAATCTAATGTTAAACAATTCACTTGTAAAACCTGATATGATATGAAAAGTTTTGAGCAGTGTTAAGTTAAAAGAATCTATCACTGTTATCACTGTTTGATTTTACTATGCTAAAACACCTGGATATACAATCAAAATATGTAAAATGTTTTGCTAGGTGTCAAGCTGAATCTAATGATTTGTTTTCCATGTTTCAAGTTTTATAGTTGTCTTCAATTTATACAGTTTGTTGTGGGCTTTTTCTTTGTAGAAAATAGAAGTAGTAGAGCAGAATATGGTTGAGCCACCGAGGGATACGCTACCTAAACCTGTGATTACTCCAAGACTGGATGTCCAGGAAACACCAAACAATAAATGCCTGCCACCTGTCTCAACACCGATGGTAAACTGCTTTTATGAGAATGTTATCACTTACTATATGCTAATGTAGATGTTTGGTAATTTTCTATTAGACCAGTATATTTGTATATAATCAGTTCTATGAAAACAAACGCTTTTCTGTAGCTTTCGCCATTTAAACTTCTTCAGAAAAAATTGACATTTATGTACTTTTTTTTTTTTTTTTTTTTTTTTTACCAGTATATTTGAGCACAGAATATGAGGGGTATTTTTTGTTACTATCTAATCACATGTATGATTGTGTTGGAAAAATTGTACCTGTTTTTATGCCTATGTCTGCATTATGTAGTATTACACAGGGAGGACCTGATGTTAATAAAAAATTTAAAGGAAAAATAATATCTCCAGCACTGTTTGTTTTTATAGCCCAATATGAAGATGATAACAATAAATGATGTACAGTATGCTGTCCTTGGTGTGATGGGGAAAGGAGGATCCAGTAAAGTAAGTTTTTAAGTTATGATTGTAATGCTAGTTTTACAATTGTTTGTCTATAAACAAGATTTCTGCGATTTGCTAGGAGCTAACCCATGCTTCTTATTAGGGAGCATTTATCAATTTTAATAATGGGTAAAAAATACATTGTGGTGCATTTTTGACCTAAAAACATACAAGTTGTTTATGTATGAATGAATAGCTTGATATTTAACCTATTCCAACTGGCTTGCAAAAAAAATTCTCTTAAACAGCTTATTGTACTTGAAGTAGATTTGCATTGACTGTTGATGCACATCATATGTAAACCTTTTAAACAGCCATATTTATTAGAACGTGAAATAATATTGATTATAATTTTGTGGTTATTTAATGTTTGTTTTGTTTGTAGGTGTACCAGGTATTTGACAACAATCACAAGATAAAGGCAGTGAAATGTGTGGATCTAAACAACACAAATGACAGTATTGTAGAGGGGTATAAGAATGAAATTAAATTGTTAAAGAGACTACAGTACTGCGACCAGGTTATAAAGATGTATGACAGGTAAAATAGCCATGTTTGGTTTTAAATTAATATCAACATGTTTTAGTTTGGGAGGAACAATTTGGAAGTTCAGTATGTTGAGTGTTATGTCCATGGACCTTTACTTCGAATTCAATTAATTTCGTGGGCATAGCATTTTGTGGTTTTGTCACAAAGGACATTTGTAGGTTCCTAAACTCAGGGATTTTTTTATTTTTGCAAACAAGCAAAATACAAATGATGTAATGCAAAATAATCATTCAGTTTGTCTGAAATTATGTTTGATCTTAAAGATATGGCAGTAATCATCCACAAAAATTTAGTGCCCACCAAATGATAATGATTTTGCAGTAGTTTGTAATTTCAAGGTAATTTCAAATCCTTGATGACACATGAACTTTTATTTTTACAGTTTGCTTAAGAGACATTTTGTCCAATATGCTATTCATCTTATACTACTGAACTGGATGATTTAATATGAAGAAGGTAGCCTATAGTATATATATATACTAAAGGCAGAAAGTAAAAAAAAAACAGCAGTGAAAGTTGAGAAACATTTTTAGAGTAGCTGCCTATACATCTACCTGGAATAGTGACACCAACAAAAAAAAATATATAAGTTCATCAAAAACTCGAATATATTTATTACAATTTTGACGTGTTAAGATATAAATAATGACTCAATTAAAATACATGTATATTTCAGTGAATATAAACAGGATGAGAATCAGCTATATGTGTTGATGGAATGTGGTAATGAGGACCTTGCCTCTTTCTTCAGAAGTCAGACAAAGACAAGGCGACAACTATCAGATAACCTGATATGTTTCTACTGGGAGATGATGCTAGAAGCTGTACAAGCCCTTCATAAAGAGGGTATGGTTTACCATTTTAAAAGTTTTGTATCAGAATAGTTGAAAGTGCCACGTTTATAAATAATGTATGACAGATAAATAAAAATGTTTAAGGCATTTAGAAATTAATCAATGTAATGAAATCGTGATATCAGTTAAAAAAATAAGGAATTTGTGAAATTTTTACATTGATCATTTAAAGAAGTATATTCCGCTTTAATTTCCCCACAACACCAGTCTAATTATAGCTCTGTCTATAATGAAATGCACATACATGATATTTACATTTACACTGTCAATTTCAAACAGCCTGTACAGTGCTGTTTTCATGATTTACCATTAGAAAAACAAAATATCCTTATACTATTAGCAAGAACCATCAACACAAACATGATTTTCATGCAATTTTTACTAAGAGCTACTTCCACTGCCTGTCAAGCTTTTTCAGTTTTCTTCTGTTTATGAACTGGTTGTAACTTTATCATTTGTAGGTCAATGTTCAAGTTCAAAAATATTGAGTTTCTATGTCAAATTTCAGGAAACAAACTGCATTTCATACATATTATAACTGATCAATGAAACACGTATCAGGTTGTATTTATGGATATGTGGGGCTTTAAGTCTGTGAGTTTGTCTTCATGATAATTCAGTGTATAATTGGTTAACTTGTGTCGAATACTGTCAAAAAGCTGTGGGCAATTTCTATGCAGTTTTATCTGGATTGTGTGAAACAGTTTAGAAATGTATTGCATGTATTGCTTCTCTCAGTAACTGAATAAAATTTTTATTGCACAGAACTCTTTGGACACTTCTAAAACAGGATGCCCTTTTGTATTTTACAACATTTTTTTTTACTTCATAAGAATCAAAGATTCCTCTATTTGGTGACTGTATTATAGAAAGACTCTTTTTATAATACAATGTCTTTAAGCGATAAGCTAAAATTGCATGAAGACAGGTTTTTAATGAATTTATGATATTTTATTTCCCTGAATGTACATTCTAAATTATTTGGTTTATGTCATCTGTTTAATTCCTATAGTCTTGTTACATTACAAGTTTCTGTTTTTCTCTGCAGGTATAATACACTCAGATTTAAAGCCGGCAAATTTTTTGCTGGTTGGTGGCAACCTGAAGTTGATAGATTTTGGTATAGCCAAGGCTCTCCAGCAAGACAAAACAAGTGTGATCCTTGAAACCCCTGTAGGTACCCTCAACTACATGAGTCCTGAGGCCATCATGGACAGCTGTGGGGATTCACAGGGGGAAGGGAAAAAGAAATATAAGGTGTTGTTTTTCTATATAATTGTAAAAATTTTGTAACTACATGCCAAGAAAATTATATAAAACATTCAATCAGCCAAAATAACAGCAGAATCAGGCCCACTTCTGAAATAGATTATATCTCTGTGTTGAGATAAAAAAAATTGATTCTCCTGTAGTTTTGTAAACAAGTTTAGTTTTATATATTTCAATTTTGTGAAATATTGCACAAGCAAACACCAAAATGTCTTCTCTCACCATTTAAGCTGGAAGTTATCATATCAGTTTCAAAATTAAAAAAAAACAACAACAAAACCAAAAAAAAAAAAAAAAATGAAACAAAACAAAAACAAGTGAATAAAAAAAAAACAAGAAAAAAAAAATTCTTTTAATAATGATAAGAATTGTTTACATTGAAAAATATTATATTGTGATAGGCTGATATAACTTGATTTAATGTTCATTACAGATTGGTGTGAAGAGTGATGTGTGGTCACTAGGCTGTATACTATATAACATGGTATATGGTAGAACGCCCTTTCAGAATCTGAAGCATGATCTGTTTAAGTTACAGGCTATAATAAACCCTGACTTTCCTATAGAATTTCCAGATATTCCTAATAAACATCTCATAGATGTGATGAAGGTAACTATATCTTTTCTTCTTACACTTCCAACATTCAATATGTAAATATACATAACATATATTGGGTTGTCTTGACAATGTCATGCCACGGACATAAGCTTGCTATAGAGAATTCCAACTTTTGATTTCTAATTCTTGCACAATCCACAAAGTTTTATATATATATATATACATGTAGTTAATATAATCTATTTATTATCTTACATTTAAATGTACATGTAGCTGGTACAATAGACTCCTTAGCTCATTTTGTTCATTAACTTCCTTAAATGTGACTTGCTGAAATTCATCACATATGATTATGTTTACCTTTGAATATCTATAATAAATTATCAAGTAAAAAAAATAAATTTTTAACCTTTATTTCATCAATAATTTAAGATATGGGTTAGTTGTTTGGACAAGAAGAAAAAAATATAACACTCATGCTTTGTTCTTGTGATTTTGTTTTTTCACATCTGAT
Source organism: Ruditapes philippinarum (assembly GCF_026571515.1). Classification (NCBI taxonomy): domain Eukaryota; kingdom Metazoa; phylum Mollusca; class Bivalvia; order Venerida; family Veneridae; genus Ruditapes; species Ruditapes philippinarum. The sequence continues at coordinate 56,911 of NW_026857012.1, read as the reverse complement.
CTCCTCTAATATGTTATATGTTGTATAGTATATCAATGTGTGTAACATCTAGTTGTGATGTTTTATTTCAGAGATGTCTAAACAGAGATCCGAAAGCAAGACCATCTATTGATGAATTACTGAACCACCCTTACCTTAAAGCCAATAAACAAGGTACTAGTAAGTTAACTTTACCTGTAAATTTATCTGTTAACTTAACTCTCTTTTGTTATTACCACTTGTATAATTGTAAATTAACCTCTATAAGCTGAAGTATATGTTAATGAATTATATTGGGGCTAGTGTTAATTTTGAATGGTTTCTTCATACTGATGTTTCAATGCCAGTAAGGAATATTAAAAACTCACTAATATTAGGAAACTATAGGTCAAAGTTAAAGAATTTGGGTGGTTTTACCTTGGTACCCACATATGCATGAAATGATGAAGAGAGGAAGCATATGTTATTCCTCTTCAAATGAAGTTGGAAAATTGCTTTTTGCTTCATAGCAGCGTATATGAAGAACTAGTGACCACAATATAAGATTTACATGACCTTTGTAGAAATTTTATTTTGTGTTTTAGGAAAGGAAGAGACAACCCCTCCACAAAGTGAGAAATTGATTGACAAGAAGATGGAAGCTTTTATAAGTTCCCTAGCCGACCAGTTTGCCCTCTCCCCAGGGGGTATCAGGAATCTCTTTCATAAAACTATAGTCTCAGATCAGGTACTTATATGTGATAATGTTAAACATGTATTAACAATGACATATTAATTTCTCTATAAACAAAGACCATGATTCTAGATTAAAACAGTATTTTTTTGTGTCGCCTCTACGGAGTAGTGGCGACATATAGGGATCACTTCTCCGTCGTCTGTCTGTCCGTCCGTTCGTCACAAAACTTGTCCGGACTACTCCTCATAAACTACTGGTGCAATTTCATCCAAACTTTACAGGAATGATCAGTACCAAGTCTAGTTGTGCATATTGTCAGCATTTTCCGGTTCAATGATTTTTGTCAGAGTTATGGCCCTTTAATAATTTTTATTTTTAAAGTTTGTCCAGACTACTTCTCTTATATCACTAATGCAATTTCAATGATTTCAATGCTCAAGTCCTTGCGCATATTGCACGGGTTTTCCGGTTGAATGATTTTTGGCCGAGTTATGGCCCTTTGTTAAAAAGGTGTTTTTTTCTGTGTGTTGCCAGATACACAAAAGCTTGTCCGGACTACTCCTCATAAACTACTAGTGCAATTTCATCCAAACTTTACAGGAATGATCAGTACCAAGTCTAGTTGTGCATATTGTCAGCATTTTCCGGTTCAATGATTTTTGTCAGAGTTATGGCCCTTTAATAATTTTTATTTTTAAAGTTTGTCCGGACTACTTCTCTTATACCACTAATGCAATTTCAATGAAACTTTACAGGATTGATCTGTAGCTCAAGTCCTTGCGCATATTGCACGGGTTTTCCGGTTGAATGATTTCTGGCTGAGTTATGGCCCTTTGATAAAAAGGTGTTTTTTTCTGTGTGTTGCCAGATACACAAAAGCTTGTCCAGACTACTCCTCAAAAACTACTGGTGCAATTTTATTCAAACTTTACAGGAATGATCAGTACCAAATCTAGTTGTGCACTGTCCATCTGTCACAAAACTTGTCCCAACATGAAATTGGCCATCATGAGGCGACACATGTGATTACTGATCGCTCTTGTTTAATTCAGAAATGAATTTCCAAAGAAATTACCCCAGTTGAGTTTCATATCCATATTTCAGTTTACTGTAAAGAGAGTTAAGTATTTGATCTAAATTATAATAACTAGGTAATGATGTTATTAGTAAATTTCCTTTTTACAGAAGTCACCCAATGCCATGCCATCACAAAAGAGTCACCAAGGCAATGTAAGTATTTACCAATCAGTTTTAATTAAGTCAATCTTTGGTAAACTTGCAGTCACAACAAGTTGCAGTTTGGTTTGTGTCCATTTAAACATCTGTCTGTGCATCTTGTTCTTGTAAGGAACAAAACTGTGTTGAGATGAAGGTCACACTTGAAGTTGCCAATGTCAAAAATATGTTTTAAGTATTGACCATTACTCTTTCATTGGAGGCAATTTTTTTAAAGATTTTTAGGGAAAATACTCAACATTTTGCAATGTCATACTGTGACTTATAAACCTGTATGTTTCTGAAATGTCAACAGACACAAGTACATAACCATGCCATGGATTGTTGCAAACATTTTTGTCCATTTTTGTTTGGCTATCTGATGTTTATTATGAAAAAGCAGCTAGAAAAGGGTTAAGTACTAAGTATGATAGTAAAGAATCCTCACAAACTAAATCAAATGATGTTTTGCAACTGTCAAACAAGTCTCTTAACTTCACACACACATAAAAATAAAAACTTCATTCTTGTTATTATGATTTTCATTCTGAATTTTTCAGGGAGGACAAATGCATCATTTTAATAAACCTGCCAAACCAGTACCAGAAGCTCAAGTAAAACATCTTCGGACACCACTATCTAGTTTAAATCTTATTGACACTCAGTCATCTGGACAGGATGCTGTAAGCAGACAAAGGAAAGCATCTGGTACATGACCAAGATATCCCACTCCAGGATAACAACAAAATATGCCTAGAAAGCGATAGATATTCCTGCATATCTGGATGATTTTATATATCGTAGGAAATCTGATTCTGTGGACAGAAAGAGAGAAATGCATTTAATTGATAATATATGATTAGAAATCAGATTTGTGTTGAGAGGTTTTTAAAAAAAAATCTTGTGATATTCTGCTTATGTCTTTGCGTGTTAAGGTAGATTTACATTTAGTTTGACTAATCAAACAATTGGGAGAGCTATTGTACTCATGTCAGCATCAGTGCCACATTTCAGTTGGGTTTTTGGGTGTAATTGGTATTCCTAAATCACTAAAAGAAATGAGTTGAAACTTCACACTCTTATTTGAGATCAAAATAGGAGGCCTCTGTCCAAGGTCCACAACATTCTGACAGAAATTTGGCCCTTTTTGAACATAGAAAATTCTCCATTATCCAGATTCTTGTTCAACTATCAAGCACCGAGGATAGTCAACATGCTGTCCGGCCGACAGCTCTAGTTTAAGCTTACAAAGTGGTTGATATAAACTTAAGAGTTTTTATTAATATTATGCAATATTGCAAGATAATTTAACCTTCTTCACATGCAAGGTTTAGATACAAATATATAATTCCTGTGTTCATTAACTTTATTGACATTGTAGCTAAGCTTGTTTTTATGATACATGGTTGCTTAGCACAACGATTATTTCCATATCAAACACAAATCTTGCTAATACAAATTAATGGCCCTAAAAATTACATGTTTTCTCTGGATTTGATATTAAATCTTCCTTCTAGATTGTATGAGTTTCTATTACTATAGTAGGTCAGATTTTCATGTTCCCATGTCAGATGCAATATCTATAATCAATTAAGGAAGAATTATATATGACATACTCTGTATGTGAACCTGGTATTCCATTTAACCAAATATATGATAGTTGACTATCTTAAAACTAATGAAAAGGTATAAGGAAGGCACTGTTTTAGTAAAAATTATGTAGATTTTCCGGTGACATTTTCATATACAGTATTTTGAAATATTACATCCCTACAAAATGTACTATTTGAAATGTTGCAAATCTTTTGAGTTGTTGCATTCTAATATTGCTTTAAAAACAAATAAATGCACAAAACACATGAATTAGAGATGATCTTGAACTACATTGTATGAGAATGTAATATTTGGGGGCTATGTTTACCTTTGAGTGACACTTTTATTTTGTTTTTGTTGTATTTTTGTGTAGACATTTATTTTTTTTTTTGTATTTTTGTGTAGACATTATTGGTGTGATGTTTCTATCTGTTACTCTATCTACCTGCTTACATCTTTGTATAGTTCATCTTCTCTATGTTGTCTTTCCTTCTTTATTCTTCTTCATCTTAAATCCATCAAGTTTTATTACCGTTCACATATTTACTTACATTAGCAATTAATGTATAATAAGCATACCTGCCATAACACATTTAAAGGCCCATTATGCCTCAGAAATGTTTTTATTTTTATTTCTCAAAAAAATTTTTTAATTGTTACTCACTGGACAATTACCTGAACCATCTTTTTCATCTGTTGCTTTTCGGCAATAAGTACAATTTTAGTGAATAAGTATTTTGTTAACATTTTTCTATTTTAATGACGATATATTTCACATTTATCACTACTTTTTTCAGGTAACGAACCTCCATTATATAAACATTATAAAATTCATGTTTGCCCTTTTAAAAGATATACAAATTTATTTTTTTCTGAGGCATAATGTGCCTTTTATTTTGGCAAGTTTAGACTTCATCTTTACTTAATATGTTAACATTATTTTAGATTTTTAATAAAAAAGGGCAAATAACTTGTTTTGTCTATGAATAAATGTTGACAAGATTATTATTAGGGTAACAGGGTTTGCAGAATCGTTGGAAAATGTCATTTTGTCAGGCAATATTTGAACAAAATTCATTAGCCTGAAGTATGATTTGTGTGACATAATATATTTTATGTATTTTAATAATAAATCATGTCTGACATTGATTGTCACTCTGGAAAATTACCTACCAGCTTGATAATTGTATAGTATGTGGGATTATCCATGCAGTAACTTTTCAAATAGCCAATATAAGATAAACTATTGCTTATGATGTACATGTATTTCAATTAATCTTAGATTTGACCTTGAGGATTTGCATTAACCCTTTCCCTCATATATACGCGAAACAACGCACTTTCGAAATAAATTTTGATGGAAAAAATCGAGGCAAAATAGTGATTTTTGGCAATTTTGAGATGTCCCCTCGTTGCCATGGGTAACAGGAAATTTAAGACTGAGCATGTCGTTACAAAGGCAATGGTCCAGTCAACATTTGTGCCAAGTTTGATTAGTATTGAAGCATTTTTCATAGTTTCATAGCAGTTTGAACTTGTAAGAGGAGGCTTTTCAGTGAAAATGGCCATTTTTCACAATATGCTCATGGGGGAAAGGGTTAAGTTTCTTTGTTGGATTACGAAAGTGTACACAAATGTACATAAATATAATACTGCAATGGGTAACATTAATTATGATAGGACCATACAATATAATTATATCTTTATCTAAAGAAATAGCTTTTGCAACTTTATAAATTAATTTTTGTTATGAAAGAAAGTAATTGTGCAGTATTATAAATTTGTTATATGAAGACAGGTTTGTTTGCTATAAGTGCCTATTCACTCTGTTTATATGAGCTTACAACTTTAGAATAATAATAATAATTTAAATAAATATATCTGTCATATGTGGCGGTTCGGACCGGAATATCCGTCCCGAGGGGACCTGCCCATGGGCGGGTTCCCGAGGGACGGATATTCCCATCCGAACCGCAAACATATGTCAGATATTTTTTCTTGCATATTCTGCCATATTATTTAATATTTAAAATGGTTTACCTCAATGCGATATATGTTCATAGAAATTAAAGTCATTTTATCCATAACTATTTTCTTACAAAAGCGTATAAACTTACAACTTAAATAACAACGGTGAAGTGACATCATCATAAGCACATATTTCCCTTCTAAAACGACGTCATTTTAATGCAGTTCATAAAGTGCGCTAAAATGACGTTGTTTGGCACGCGACTCGTCTGGCACCCCCCATGCCAGATGAAATTTCCGGCATGGGTAAAAATCACGGAAACGCCAGTCTGCTATGCAAGAAAATAGATTTAAAAGTATTGTTTTCTTTGCAATGAAACAAACTTATAAGTTTTAACTGTCTTTTTTTATGCCATCACATTATAAATTAACTACCTGGATTTTGTTTTCAAAATGAATGCAGGGTTGGTTATATATTAGCTATGTAAAGGACCCCTTAGCAGTTCATTGCGGTCCTTAGTAGTATTTAGTAGGACTTCCTTATAAGTTTAGAAAATTCAGTACTTTTTCAGAATGTTAGGCATTTTGTCTGTGTTAATTGACAGAGGAAAATCAGTATTGTTGTACTGAAATTCTTAATGTTTTTTTGTTTTTTTTTTGTAAATCTATGTAAAATTAAATAAAACATACAATAATATGTAATGCTTCTTTTTTTTTGTCTCTATTGATCTTGATATATACATGTATATTTTAACTTGAAAAATTCCTTTTGCCTGTCACATGAACACAAAACAAAGTCATGCCCTTAAACTTAAAGTGTTAATTTCGAAGCACAGTTCGTGATGAAAATTTACCTCTGTGCAAGTAGTCAGAAAGATTAAATTTTAGCCGAAAGTAGAGCATGGTACATCAGTCAATGAGCACCTATGAAACATAAGGAGGAAGGACTAATAATGGCTGTTGGTGCTCAACAAAGGACAGCCATTCTAGCTGGGACACACACACATACTCAAGTATCCTTCCTTGTGGTCTCTTACTACTTTAAAGGGCCACTCCATTCAGCTTCAGTCCTGACACTGGCAGGATACTGTGCATCATACAAGATCCATTTATCTATTGTGCTCAGTGTCCTATGCCTCCCAACTATGTGCATGCACAGAGGGGGAGAGTATAATAAGGATCTAATGTTCAGCGGCTGCCAGTTAAAGGTGGAATACCCAGCTTGAGGGTAACTGTTAACGGCGATCAAGAGGCTCTGCAGAGTTTCTGTCTTCAGTAACGACAGGTGTTGTTTGATTCCTTTTCTTGCATATTACATAAAATCATATCATTTTGGAAAGAAATTCCAAAAACTAATATTGTCATTTAAATACTAGATTACTATTTTAAAAAAAAATAGTTTAAGGTAGCACACCTCTAATGCACTATCTCCACTTTGATAGGTATTCAAATAGGCTAGAATCACTGTCCAGTGTATTGAAAGTGAGGGGCATGGGTTCAAAGCCCAGAAGGGGCAACTTTTTTTTCTTTTTAACATTTTTTATGAATCACTCAGATCCCTAATGGTAGAAAAAAGTGATTCATTTTAATTATATCATTATTGTGGGTATTTATTTGCTAAATAAATTTCCAAATTTAATAGCAAATATAATACCAGTTATTTTCAAAGTTTGATAAAACAAACACTACAGGGTTAAAATATTTTATATTTTGCAAGACCAACCAATATACATTTAAGATTTAGGCAAACTTTGAAAACAGCCACTCAGTGTGGAAAATTTTAAGGGTATTTTAAATAAAGCTTTTTACATAATAAGTGTTTAAAGTGGTGGGGTAGGATAACATTTTAATACATATTTAAAACATTTCGTTTAGAAACAATCGTTTTGTTACCTTAATGTCATTATTTGTTTCTTAACAATGAGCAATAGGAAAAACATTTTTCATAATGATGATATTATAGATTATTAAGAGCACGGATTTATAGTTTCCTCATTTCTGAAAAAAAGCCCTTCTAATGGCAAAGTTTTAGTTTAAAAAAATGTCCATAACTCATAAACCGCACAGTAAATTTTGTTTAAATTTTGCATACAGGTGACATTTAAGGCATATAAATGTCCTAGGTTGTCAATTCTACAGTTCCTTATAGTGCCCATTAGAGGTGTATTAGCTTAATTTATAACATTTAAAAAGTCAAAATTACATCATTCATAAAAGGTCTGTAGAAATAGTGTCGTGTAAAGCTGCTAACTTTTCTTACACAGGGTTTAGGCAGGACTTTCTAGCATTAATGTAAACTGTAAATAATCTTGTCTGATATACAAGAGAAAGTTTTATTCACTTGTCATCTGAATTTATATATTATTACATTGGTCCCTGGATGTCTTTCAATGAACGTGCCAGTTTTTAGCTCGACTTTTCTATGAAAAGGGGAGCTATCCTACTCGCCCCGGCGTCGGCGTTGGCGTCACACCTTGGTTAAGTTTTTCGTACCACCCCACTTTATTTCAGAAGTATTACAAGTATGGCTTTGAAACTTACCATACTTGTTCACCATCATAACCTCCATCTACAGACAAGAGTACATAACTCTGTCAAGGTTTTTGACAGAATTATGGCCCTTTTTTGACTTAGAAAGTGTATTGAGCTTGGTTAAGTTTTTTGTACCACCTCACTTTATTTCAAAACCATTGGAGGTATTGCTTTGAAACTGACCATACTTGTTTACCATCACGACCTTCATCAACAGACAAGAGGACATAACTCTGTCAAGGTTTTTGACAGAATTATGCCCCTTTTTGACTTAGAAAATACATTAAATATGGGTAAAATCCACTTATTGCCTTAACCCTTTGAGATATTGCTTTGAAACTTTTAATGCTATTTCACATCATTACCCCCATCTGTACGCAAGAGAAGGTAACTCTGTCAAGGATTTGTTTTAAAAATTAAGGCCTTTTATCGACTTAGAATCTTGGATAAGTTTTTAGTACCAGTCCACTTTTTGACTGAACTGTTTGAGATATTAATTTGAAAGTTGGAATACTTGTTTACAATCATGATTCCCAAACATGTCCAGGAGAAGGTAATTCTGTCAAAGATTTTATTTGAATTATGGCCCTTAACTGTCAATGTTTTGTATTATAGGCAAGCACTAAAAAACTTAAAAAATCTAAAAAAATTCATTCCTATCCACTTGTTCACTTTACCATAAATTATGTCATATAAACATTGCTGTAATATTCTTGTATTGCCTTTTACTGCAAAAACTTTTTTTATTGGCAAGCAATAAAAAAGTCGAGCGCGCTGTCTTACGGACAGCTCTTGTTCTATCTATTTTTAATATACATTCCAATTACAAAGTATTTCTTTAGTTGACATCGATGAAATAATACTGATATACCGTTTGTGTTAAATTAAGTCAGTTAAATACTTAAATTAAGATTATTGAGTACGAATTGACTATGGTGCGAACAAACCTTAAAGGCCCGAAAAGTTGCGATTGTGTGAAGTACTTGGTATCCCGATTAACATTTTTCCGCGAAAGATTTTTTTCTTCTAAGAATTGTTGATAACAATAAAAATTTAGCTTGGGATTTAAAAAAATATTAAAAGCTTTAAGATGTTTACTAAATAAGACCTTTATTGTGTGATTTTAATTTAGCGAATCACGTGTTGAGAGGTCATATCTAAAAATAGAATGCGGTGGTTGTTGACATGACGGTGAGTCAAATATCGCTATATTTACATTTGCGGAAATTTATTACTAATCATCTTTTTGGTAACGGGTAATTGCATAATTATAAAATGTTATAGTTCTAATTCCTGCATATTGATAAATTCCCTTGTCATTGATATATTGCAGGTTTTAAATACTTATTTCATTTACTTTCCTTTTCGACATTCAGGACTTTGCAAAAACATGTTTATGTACATTACAAATAATTCGTCCCAACCCAAGAGTCAAGACACTTCCTGTTTATGTCGTTAAAAATCATAGTAAATTTGATGTATCTGCCAAATTTCTTCAGCATTAATGTTTAACATTAATGTACAACCTAAATGCTCGCCATTATTATTGAGACTGAGCATTTCATTTTGTGACAAATTGGTATTCATTATTTAAAAATAATTAGGATAGATTAAGAGTCGTAGGACAGGGCAGACCATGGGACAGGGCGGACCGTACCAGGGCGGACCATATGTTTGGATGGGGCGGACCATATTTTGGGACAGTGTGGACCATGACTCGAGACGAGGCGGACAATGCAGTGTTTTTTTTTTTCACCAAAATATTTAGCAAAATTCGGCCCCATTCCCCCCTCAAAATAGTATGTTTCCCCCCCCCATCAAAGCCTAAATTTCCGCCTATATGGCAGCCCGAATTTGCCTGCAATAAATATCTTTTTTTTTTGCAACTAACTGCCGAAAAATGTTTTATTTAATGCCTGTAAGAGTTACTGTTAAGCAAGGTTGTTTACAAATCGTTCTCTGGTAGGTAAGGGGAGCTACTTCTGGCGTCCCAACAAGTTTAACAAGCAACACATCAATATTTTAGATCCGTATATTATGAAAAAAGAAAATTTGTGTTGCAAGAGTTGCTCCCCTTTTCCACTGCAAAGAAAACAATATAAAATAAGTAAACAAATAAAATTCCCCCTCCTATTACATTTTCCCCCTCCAAAGGGCACGGACCCCCTTCCCCCAAAAGTGAATAAAAACACTGCCATGTATATTTTCAAATTAAATATTGCTATTTAATTTTCTATATATATTTTGGTATCATTATCATCCTAAACATGTAATTATAAGCATTTTCATATTGAACAGATTTGTATTTTAAAATTTAAACATTGGTCTAATACTAGTTAGATCTACATATGTTTGTATTAATCATGTGCACATGACATAGGGCTGATTGTTGATTAATCTAACTTTAATTTTATGATTATAGATATTGACCCATACAATAATAAGTATAAAATAGGTAGTGTAAAGCTAATGGGAATGGTTCGAGAAAATCTTAAAAAATATTTTGCGCTAATGTTAATATAAACTTGAAACAATTACCTTAATTGTAATATTTTTATATATACCATTCATAACATTTTAGCTGTATAAAGGATTATAGATTATATATATTACTTAATTACAATATGAAAACAAAGAAATAATTAATATACCATGTATAGTAATTCACTATAAACAGACATGGATCTTAATTAAGGCAGAGCACGAAAACCAATTCTAATATAAACTAACTCGTCAAAGAATCAAAATTGATGAGAATTCAACACAAGTCAACCAGGAGCATGCAGTTGAATTTGTTGAAATTATGGCTATAATATTCCAACAAGACATAAAAATTTTGATAGCTGTGCAAGTCATTATGACCCTGTGTAATTACAGGTGTAAATATGAATATATGAATGACCGAATATATATTACAGTGTGAATACCGATATACATGCAGCTGTTTTCGTATATATGTTCGTCATAACATGTTCGTGTATCTGTAAATTAATAAGTCTTCCTTTCTCTGTGCTAACGATGTAAATTTTGTCTTTCTTTTGTGTTCATTAATGGTCTAAAAAAAATGTATTACAATTCATTTGAAATACTGCAATCCTATTGGACAAAAAAATAATTTCATAAATTTTATATATGTATATGTGTATAATGATATTAAAAGAAAACAAAGAAACATCAATATTTAAATATTTTATTAAAATAAATCACGGTCCGCCTCGTCTCGAGTCACGGTCCGATGTGTTCCAAAATATGGACCGCCCCGTCCAAACATACGGTCTGCCTGGTACAGTCTGCCCTGTCCGTAATTCAGATTAAACACTAGAAAATCACCAAACTACATAACCTGTCTTGGAAATTTTGCACAGTCACTTCAAATTGAAAGCAGCAAAAAAAGAAGGCCTTGCTTACCTTGAATGTTAATTATCTGCCCTTGCTTATCTTAAATGTTAATTATCTGTCCTTGCTTATCTTGAATTTTAATTATCTGCCCTTGCCTACCTTTAATGTTAATAATCTGCCTATAATTAAACCAAGGAAAAAACAGCAAATACAAGGGCTGATAACTTTTGTTTACTAGAATTATTTCTGTTATGTTATTCTAAGATCATGCAAAGTATAAAAAAATCCTATCTATAACACTGTAATAGAATTATAGCATGTGCTTTTAAATTGATGAACTATCATTTTAAGTAAACTACACATTCAGAATCTAAATGCTTTAAAAATGGCCCTTGAAATATTTAAAACTATGAGTGTATGGTTTACCCAACTTCAAACAGCCTTGGTTAACTGTTTAGTGACATGGTTGAGTATTTGTAGACTTACTGTATAGAGAGATCTGAGTTCAGTCCTCCGTCAGGTTAACTGTCATAAACCCACAATATGGGTGAAAAATTGTTTCCTTTAGAAAACATAATAAATTCGTAAATTATGCACAGTATATTTAATAAATCATCTTATTTTCAGGAATGAGAAGAATTCAGGCAAAATTATAATCTTAATGGATTCCATAGAGTTAGGACACCAAGGATTATACATTTTAGCGTTCATTTATGTTTGAACAGTTAGATAGACTGTTGATACGGAAATTAAATTCTGATGTATTCTCAAGTGAAGAATGAACACATGGTAGTTAGTGATAAATTTGGGCAAGTGAAAACATTGTAATTCATATAGATATACATAGTCTTGTTTGTAAGATGGGTTGATGATACATGATATGTTTTATGTATGTAACATATGATGGAAGACAGTCCTAAGTTTCTCTCTATAGATGAACAAGCCATATCGGACAGGTCAGTAAATCCGGAAGAAGCCTCATGTAATCTTAAGGTCTTACAAAAACACATATTTCAACCCAAATTTTTAGATTTTCCAAATAAAAAAGCGGAGATTTCAAAGTGTTCTGCTCCTAGCTCAAGTATCAATGTGAAGTCTTCACTTAAAGATTCTACAACTTCAACAACCTTAGTAAGACCTACTACAAATGAAAGTTCTATCACTGGTTCAAGTTCAAGATTTGACTCCAAATTTTCTGCATTTGAAAGAAAAGACCACACATGTTCCTTGAACGATCAGCTAATAAATTCAACATATTTTAGTAGCCCTTCTAAAAGCATATCAAGGCATGCAACTGCAATGGAGAGCGGTGGAAAAGAAATAATTTTACCTTCAGGAAAGGGAAACTTATTTGATAGACAACCATCTGTTAATGATGAAGACCTTTTTGGATATGGCAAGAATCTGCCAGATGAAAATCAAGAACAGTTAAACTATGGAAATTTAAGTAATGAATACACGAAGCAGAGCCCTGAACATATTGAATTAAACATGGAAGATAATGATGATAAGTCTGAAAAATATACAGTTGTGGATTCCGGTATACCAAATTTTGGATTGCTCGAATCCTCGTCTGGTTCTGAATCAGATTCCTCAAAATCTCGTCAGTCATCCAAAAGCACTGAGGGTAACAAAATGCAAAATGAGAATCAGAATATTACAAAAGAAAGGCATAGCAACATTGAATTTTCTGATGGCCGAGATAGTTCTTATCAAATGAGATTTCTGGACAAAAGAAGTATTTCTGCTGTTGACCGGAGAGAAAAGTACAGGATAAGTAGTGGTGGGGAGGTTTTTTACCCAGATATTGATTATGTTGAAAATGATAGCTACGTAAGAAACTATGTAAAGAAAAGTAACAGTTTACCTGATCTTATTGTGAGTTCTAACCCTTCCCCACTTTCTCCTCCACAATTTAACAGCAATCCAAATCCAAAACCTGCTGTAGAAGAAAATTTGGCAAAACAGTATGGAATAAAAATGATGATGGAAGGCACAAGTTCAATGCCACAATCACGAGATATACCAAAAGTAAGAAGGAGTGTAAGCATAAAAGAAGAACCAGAATATTTCCCAGCTGATAACCATGATGGAACTCAAGATGAAGAAAACCAGAATGGTTCTTCTAAACAAACAGATGAACGAAGACGAATTCTAAGCAGTGGATATCAAACTGCGAGCAGTGAGGCTGGAAGCCAGGATAAATCTGATATAACAGCTTCCAGGCAGACATCTCAAATATCACATAGTTCATCAGGGGTCTGGACATCGCAAGAAGGAGAAAACGAAAATGCAGAATCTGTACTTAACAAAGTTAGTGAAAGTGATAATTCTGATATGTCTTCAAAGGATCAGATGTATTTTGCCACAAATTTATCATTGCCTAACAGCATGGACGGTGCTGAAAGAAACACACCTTCCCCCTCGTCTTGTCAGTCTGGTGGAAATGAGTCAAATAGTACCGAGTCTAGTGTTAATACCGTACAGGATGCCCAGGAGGCATCCATAGATAAAACAAGCTCTATGTCATCAAATAATACAGCAATGCAGGCACAAAATAGTTCAAGAGAATTACCAATGCTTAGTGTATTTGGACCTGGTGACTCATCGAGAAAGTTTAATCGTTTGTTATCTAAAGATGAGAAAAATGGAGCTAGGAGTAAAATTCCGCCATCAGTCGAAACTAAACAACCGGAATCATATGATCCTCCAAGTCATGGCAATTTGCCAAATTTCTTACATGTATGTCCAGAAAGCTTTAGTATAAAAGGATCGTCGTTAGCAAAAGTAAATGAAGAGGAAGATAAGAATCATAGAGTTGTTATAAACAGATACTGCAATGATGCTAGTTTGGGGAATGGACAGCTGCCATCTAGCAGTATAACACCTTCCAGTAGAGGGTTAATTTCCAGCAATCAGGTATATTCTTTATTTGTAAACTTTCTTGAAAAAAAGCAAAAAAAACTGACCTATACCCAGATGTTCTTATACATTTACTTGAAAGTTTTAATTAAATAAAGATTGTAATGTGTACTTGTATAAATGATCAACATGTCACTAATACATTTCTGAAATTTAATGATGTGATATCTGCTTTATGAAATTGCTCAGTCTGTTTAATGTGCTGCATGTTACAATCCATTTTAAAGTCATAATTTTATTATGCCCCCATTTGGGTGCATACCTATAGGCTATAATGATGGGATGTGTTTCTACATCTGTCTGTACCTAACCACATCACTTCTTCTTTGTCTGATATATTAACGAGATGGAATAAGCCTTGATTTATGTAACTTGGTAGAAACATTGTGATTGCCCATGGCCAGTAGATGACCCTGATCAATTTTTAGGTCTGTAGGTCAAAGGTGAAGGTCACTGCAGCCTTGATCACTAAAGATTGTTCGAACATTGACAAAGGAATCCTTTAGTCCCTAGTTCAGGGGAATTATTTAAAAAATAATATTGAAACAATGTTCCAATCTGTTAGTTTAACCTCAAATTCTATTAATTTATTGAGCTCCTCTCATATAGTTAATATTAATTAATATAACTTTTGACTTTTATGAAACTTGCATAATATATGTAAATATGCCCCTGTAACAGCAAATCAAGTTATTGGGCATAGGTGTCCTATTGGCAGATTTATAGTTTTCAATTTTAAATAACTTATTATTATTAGCTTTATTGTTTGCAGCCTAGTCCACCAGAAGCAGTGAGGAGATGGGATGAAATGTTGATGAAGCTTGGGCCTGATACTTTCAGTCCAAGTATTTTAGACAAAATACATCAGGAAGTTTTTGGTTCCAGTCTCAGTCCGTATAATAACAATGGTTTGTATTGATTTATTTTCTGTAAATTATGTTTTCATTTGCTGGTTTGTTTATATTTGGTTTTATGCTGATTTTAACACCCATCTTTGGTCATATATCGGCGATCTGTTGACTAAACCAGCTTTTCTGGATAACTTACCAATAATTACCAATATCTCTCCAACTAATAATCCCCCATGAATCAGTGGTGGGAGGCAAATGACCATTGAACCAAGATAAATTTTCATGGAGAAATTTTACCATGTCCTGGGATCGAACTAGCAACCTTTTTGATTACAAATCTGACACTTTCCTGTGGCTGGGCTAAAATCATGTTTTAACTTGGTCATCTGTCATATATTATGGGTTGGTGAAATTAACTTGTTAGCATTGACTGTTTATTATGACATTGGACATTTTCAATAATATTAAAAGTATTTATTGCTCTGTATTTTAAGTTAATGATGCTCAAGGTCCATAACTCTTACCTCATTATTGTGTAAGTTATTTCCCTTGATATCCATTGAAATTTACATTTGCTGTCTGTTTTTTGTCTAAAGTATGGTTATGAAAAAAAAAAATATTACATTGTTATTTATGCAACCTGACTGGACTTAATTTTAGCATGATGAAACTTCTAAAACTTAACTAATTGACTGTCTTTAATTGAAGTAAGTCAGTTCCATTATGCATAATCAGTGGTCTTTTTTGTGCATATTAAAAGAGTGAAATACAATTTGTTGGCTCGACTGATTGCTCATTCAGAAGAGTATTTGTTAAAGAAAACATTATCTGACATGTGTGAAAGTCTTAAATCTACAGTAAAACAGATATCAGCAGTTTTATTCTAATGGTGGCTTTAAATTTGTTAAATATTGAGTTGAGATATTGTTTTTTTGTAAAAGAAACTTGAATGCAAATAAGTGATATACTACAAGTCTTTGTTTTCTATTTTGTCACTGGATTTATTTTATAAATTTTCAGTTTCTGTTAAATAATATTTCTTATAAAACATTTTATTTTCTCATTAAAGAGAGAGAAAAGATAGAGGGTGCTGGAAGTCAGAACTTTAAGGTAAATCTTGTTTCATTGTTTGTAAAAAATGGTAGAACCCTTTATGAACACTTTCCAAGGTGAGGTGTCAGGCTAAAGTAATACATACATGTCTTTCTCACAACACTGGGGTCAGAGGGTAAAACTTTGAAAAAGCTTCTCCAATGATTCTGGCAAGTACAGGAGGAAATTTTGATAATTGTAAGAATAAAATCAAAAACGTTTGTTTCTGATCAAGCTGAAACGAGTAAGTTTATGAAGGCAAATATTTGGCTTGTATTTTTCTTGGAAGTTTAAAACAATTTAGAAAGCTTTTGTGGTTAATGATTATTATAAAACTGCACTTTAAAAATGTTTTTTCGAGAGACAGAAGATACTATAATGTTAATGGGTAAACACTTCAACTGTTTTGATTTACAACCAACAGTGATATTAAAGTCTTGACACAAGTATGTTAGTAAGAAAAATCCAGCAAACTAACTTAGAGAATGTTAATTGTTCTACTTGTTATTGTATTTTGTGCATGATTTATAAGGTTGCCTCTTGTGACTATAAATAGATATTTGACCTGTAGCATCACTTTGTAGTCCTCTACCAAAGTAATGTTTATCATGCCCCTAGGGGAAAAAATGCCCCTCTCTGGGGTCACTAAGTTTATGTAGACTTGTATGCAAATAAACATTTGAATATTGTGGAATACATACAGTCTGTAGTGCATAGATATCTGTCATGAAGACTTAAGTAGTGAACCTCTACAAATAAATAGTCATGCAGCTGGGATCAAAAATAATACACCTAATGTGATCTAATTATTTAAGTACTGTGACCTTTTCTAGCAATATGTTTCAGATTAGTGACCTAGGGCCATGACATCACTCTGTTGCACATTAGCAATACTTAAAGAATCATTTAACAAGGTCAATGTGACTGAAAGCTCAACTTAAACATAAGAAACATGTTCTTTTGAGATATAAGTACATGTATTCATCAATCATTTTGAAATTTTGACTTCGTATTATTATTATTCTTTTTGTTCTGATTACTGACAGTGTTGTTTTATACATTCATAGGACTTTTCATTAGATGAACTTGAGAAGGCATCTAGATGCAATTTTCAAGCATGTAAGGAACTTTGTTGCCTAAAGGTATGCTTTTAATTATGTTTTAGCTCAACTTTTTTTCCAAGAAATAAATTGAGGTATCATTACAGTCATGTCGGCATTGCTAATGCCGTCCCCCAAAACTTAAACTTTGATCATAACTTTATAAGTTCTTAGTATATGGTCTTCATACTTGGCCACAACAAACCTTGGGATAAGACCTTTAAGTATACCAGACCAAATTTGACCTCCATTCAAAAATGACCTTGACCTTTAAGGCCAAATGCCTAAATTTTGCTTGATTTTTGCTATTAGTGGTTATAACTTTGTTATTTTTGAATGGATTGTCTTCAGACTTCAACACAACAATCGTCATGCTTATCATTAGTAGAAAGTAGCCCTGAATGTGAAATAATTTGTGATAAAATATACAAAAATGTAAACAAAGTGTTATTTTGACTTCTATACAAAAATGATAAATTACTAGCTCACTATAACTGAACTAATTGCCAAAGAACATAGAAAAGGATAATGTTTCAGCTTTATGACTTATGAGTTGTTTTTAGCTCACCTGACCACGAAGTGGTCATGGTGAGGTATAGTGATGGGGCTATGTCCGGCGTCCGTCGTCGTGCGTTGTGCGTCGTGCGTTGTGCGTCGTTCGTCGTCAACAATTGGGTTGTTAACAGTCTAGCAGTCACAGTTTTGATTGGATCATCATCAAACTTTGTCAGAATGTTTGTCTCAATGAAATACAGATCGAGTTCGAAGATGGGTTATCTCGGGTCAAAAACAAGGTCACAGGAGCTAAAAATAGAAAAAGCTTGTTAACACTCTAGAGGCTGCAGTTTTCATACAAATATTCTGGAAATTTGTCAGGAAGGTTGTTTTAATGATATCTAGGTCAAGTTCGAAGATGGGTCATCTCCGGTCAAAAACTAGTCACGAGCTAAAAATAGAAAAAGCTTGTTAACACTCTAACAATTGGGTTGTTAACAGTCTAGCAGTCACAGTTTTGATTGGATCATCATCAAACTTTGTCAGAATGTTTGTCTCAATGAAATACAGATCGAGTTCGAAGATGGGTTATCTCGGGTCAAAAACTAGGTCACAGGAGCTAAAAATAGAAAAAGCTTGTTAACACTCTAGAGGCTGCAGTTTTCATCCAAATATTCTGGAAATTTGTCAGGAAGGTTGTTTTGATGATATCTAGGTCAAGTTCGAAGATGGGTCATCTCTGGTCAAAAACTAGGTCACGAGCTAAAAATAGAAAAAGCTTGTTAACACTCTAATAATTGGGTTGTTAACAGTCTAGCAGTCACAGTTTTGATTGGATCATCATCAAACTTTGTCAGAATGTTTGTCTCAATGAAATACAGATCGAGTTCGAAGATGGGTTATCTCGGGTCATCAAAAAACAAGGTCACAGGAGCTAAAAATAGAAAAAGCTTGTTAACACTCTAGAGGCTGCAGTTTTCATACAAATATTCTGGAAATTTGTCAGGAAGGTTGTTTTAATGATATCTAGGTCAAGTTCGAAGATGGTCATCTCCGGTCAAAAACTAGGTCACAGGAGCTAAAAATAGAAAAAGCTTGTTAACACTCTAGTGGCTGCAGTTTTCATCCAAATATTTTGGAAATTTGTCAGGAAGGTTGTTTTGATGATATCTAGGTCAAGTTCGAAGATGGGTCATCTCCGGTTAAAAACTAGGTCACAGGAGCTAAAAATAGAAAAAGCTTGTTAACACTCTAGTGGCCGCAGTTTTTCATCCAAATATTCTGGAAATTTGTCAGGAAAGTTGTTTTGATGGTTTCTAGGTCAAGTTCAAAGATGGGTCATCTCTGGTCAAAAACTAGGTCACAGGAGCTAAAAATAGAAAAAGCTTGTTAACACTCTATAGGCTGCAGTTTTCATCCAAATATTCTGGAAATTTGTCAGGAAGGTTGTTTAGATGATATCTAGGTCAAGTTTGAAGATGGATCATGTCTGGTCAAAAACTAGGTCACAGGAGCTAAAAATAGAAAAAGCTTGTTAACACTCTAGTGGCTGCAATTTTCATCAAATATTTTGGAAATTTGTCAGGAAGGTTGTTTTGATTTTATCTAGGTCAAGTTCGAAGATGGGTCATGTCTGGTCAAAAACTAGGTCACAGGAGCTAAAAATAGAAAAAGCTTGTTAACACTTTATAGGCTGCAGTTTTCATCCAAATATTCTGGAAATTTGTCAGGAAGGTTGTTTAGATGATATCTAAGTCAAGTTTAAAGATGGATCATGTCTGGTAAAAAAACTAGGTCACAGGAGCTTAAAATAGAAAAAGCTTGTTAACACTCTAGTGGCTGCAGTTTTCATCCAAAATATTCTGGAAATTTGTCAGGAAGGTTGCTTAGATAATATCTAGGTCAAGTTCGAAGATGGGTCATCTCCGGTCAAAAACTAGGTCAGCAGGAGCTAAAAATAGAAAAAGTTTGTTAACACTCTAGTGGCTGCAGTTTTCATCCAAATATTCTTGAAATTTGTCAGGAAGGTTGTTTTGATGATATCTAGGTCAAGTTGGAAGATGGGTAATGTCCGGTCAAAAAACTAGGTCACAGGAGCTAAAAATAGAAAAAAGCTTGTTAACACTCTAGTGGCTGCAGTTCTCATCCAAATATTCTGGAAATTTGTCAGGAAGGTTGTTTTGATGATATCTAGGTTCAAGTTGGAAGATGGGTCATGTCCGGTCAAAAACTAGGTCACAGGTGCTAAAAAATAGAAAAAAGCTTGTTAACACTCTAGTGGCTGCAGTTTTCATCCAAATATTTTGGAAATTTGTCAGGAAGGTTGTTTTGATGATTTTCAGGTCAAGTTCGAAGATGGGTTATCACCGGTCAAAAAACTAGGTCACAGGAGCTAAAAATAGAAAAAGCTTGTTAACACACTAGTGGCCTTGCAGTTTTGATTAAAATATTCTGGAAATTTGTCAGGAAGGTTGTTTTTATGATTTCTAGGTCAAGTTCGAAGATGGGTCATATCTGGTCAAAAACTAGGTCACAGGAGCTAAAAATAGAAAAAGCTTGTTAACACTCTAATGGTTGCAGTTTTCATCCAAACATTCTGGAAATTTGTCAGAAAAGTTTTGTTTTTGATGATTTCTAGGTCAAGTTCGAAGATGGGTCATCTCAGGTCAAAAACTAGGTCACAGGAGCTAAAAATAGAAAAAGCTTGTTAACACTCTAATGGCTGCAGTTTTCATCTAAATGTTCTGGAAATTTGTCAAGAAGGTTGTTTTGATGATATCTAAGTCAAGTTCGAAGATGGGTCATCTCCGGTCAAAAACTAGGTCACAGGAGCTAAAAATAGAAAAGCTTGTTAACACATTAGGGGCTGCAGTTTTCATCCAAATATTCTTGAAATTTGTCAGGAAGGTTGTTTTGATGATGTCTAGGTCAAGTTCGAAGATGGGTTATCTCCGGTCAAAAACTAGGTCACAGGAGCTAAACATAGAAAAAGCTTGTTAACACTCTAGTGGCTGCAGTATTGATTCAAATATTCTGGAAATTTGTCAGGAATGTTGTTTTGATGATTTCTAGGTCAAGTTCGAAGATGGGCTATCTCAGGTCAAAAACTAGGTCACAGGAGTTAAAAATAGAAAAAGCTTGTTTACACTCTAGTGGCTTCAGTTTTTATTCAAATATTCAGGAAATTTGTCAAGAATGTTGTTTTGATGTTTTCTGGGTCAAGTGCTTAGATTGGTCATGTCTGGTCAAAAAACTAGGTCACAGGAGCTAAAAATAGAAAAAATCTTTTTAACACTCTAGTGGCTGCAGTTTTGATCCAAATTTCCTGGAAATTGGTCAGGAAGGTTGTTTTGATGATTTCTAGGTCAAGTTTGAATATGGGTCGTGTCCAGTCAAAAATTAGGTCACATTGCCCAAATATGGAAAAATCTTTATAACACACTAGAGGTCACATGTTTGACTCAGTCGCATCAAACTTGGTCATGATGCTTGTTTAAGACATTGCTTGAATGCGGTTGTGTCAGGTGAGCGATCCAGGGCCATCATGGCCCTCTTGTTTAGATACCCTGACAGGTATAACTTTTGAGACATAAAATAATAGCATTTCTGAGGCCTAGTGGGCCTTTAATTATGGAAATCTTGTCAATATAAACCATATCCTCTGGTGAGAGATTATGGGTCATCATGACCCTTTTGTTTTGTACCGGTAAG
The DNA here is from genome assembly GCF_026571515.1 of Ruditapes philippinarum. NCBI lineage: Eukaryota > Metazoa > Mollusca > Bivalvia > Venerida > Veneridae > Ruditapes > Ruditapes philippinarum. The sequence continues at coordinate 35,438 of NW_026857012.1, read as the reverse complement.
TTAGATCCAACTTTTTTTTGGTGTATCTCAACATGTATTGCTCTTGTGAGGTTTTTGTATTAAATGACCTTCAATGACCTGTTTTTTGTCCTCCCATTTGTTTGTCTGATCTATATTTGCTTTATTTATGATTTTGTCTGACTGTGTTTTTGTTGAATTCTAACTAAAGATAGCAATGTAACAAGCCTAATATAAAGATGATCAATTTTAGTGAGAAAGTTTGTTATACAGTGTATGCAATATGGTACATACATGTATTTACTGTTATTACTGATCTCATTTGTTCTGTGGATCAGTTTTTATGCTCTATGGTCTATTTTTAGATGCGTGAGATTTTGAGAATGTTGAGGTTAGATATTCCTCAGCTCGATCCATCATTCGCGCTCGTGAAGAAATACTTCTCAGCCCTGAATCAACATTGTTATAATGTCTGTGATGAAACAAAATGCTCAGTCTTGTTCTGTGCAGAATTTGAAGAATGGTAAGAACATTTATTATATACCTGTACATATTTTGCTTCACATCCTGCTTGTATCACATGCACCAATACAACTTGACTGTAAGAAAATCTGAACTGTATACATATACACTACTGATCCAGAATAACTTTATTGACTTAATGTTATGTTAGGTAAAATACAAAGATTGGGGGTATGGCATGACATCCGACTAGTATACTAGGTTTACTAGCTGTGTAGGTTTAAATCCCATCAGGACCAAGCTGTTGTGTACTTAAGCATGTAACTGTTCACTCATTGCCCAGCACTGGTTGGTTCCAGGAACAGATTAAAGAGTGTGTCTGTAAGCTTATAGTTTCATACACAATTGTAAAAGTAAATTCTTTGTAGATTTATTACAAAGAGGTATACAATTCAAAGGGGATAGTCAATGTGTGAATATTTCTATTCATAACTAGCATTTGACTGTGATCGATTTTACTAAAACGGATCACAAGAATCCGGGTCAGCTCGGCCCTAAAACGTACTCGGCCCCCGAGTCAGCTCGGCCCTATTCCAACTCGGCACGGGTCAACTCGGCCCACTTTTCAATTATTAATAATTAGGTTTGTGTTATCACTTTTTTTATACTAATTATTGTAATCATTTATAATCGATTTGTGCATCTCCAAAAAAACTGACGTCTTGTTGGTCCGCTATATAAAAAAGACATGTTAACAGAGCTATAAATGATATTTACATGCTGCATCTTTGTTCTAGTTTAAACAATATTTCATTTATAATCAACTTTCCGTATCTTTGTTCAATAACGCATTTAGGTTGTTTAAAAAAAAAACATTAGTTCATACATTATTTGTTTTTGTTTCATATTTTTTTAAATATTACTTTACAAACAAAATGCATCTAAGGAAACACATTATTTATTAGATCTATATTAATTTTATCGAATCTGCAAGACAAATAAATAACATTTTTTTCTAAATTTACTTTATTTCGGCAAAAGTACAATGTATAATAATATAATAATAAAATATGTCTTATTATTCATTTACCTTAACAACATGCCCAGCAAAGTTAATTAAAATATATATATTTTTGTAAAGTGGGCCGAGTTGACCCGTGCCGAGTTGACCCGTGCCGAGTTGGTATAGGGCCGAGTTGACTCTTTTCCGATCACAATTGGCATAGAAGTGCACTGCATAGCTTTGTGAGATTATGGTCGAGTTAAATCTGCTGAAGTAGAAAACAAGTTCTTGATCTGGACACTTTAATAACCATATTGTAATAACTACAATTACATGATTTAAATATTTTGTTTGCAGTTTTTGTTCAGTCATCTTAAGAGTTAATAGATCTTACATGTGCTCCTGCATTCTGGGCCAGTACAGTGTTATTATAAGTACACACTTAATGATTTGATTACTTCTTTGAATAAATATTTTCAACTAGAAATGTAGCACCATCATGGCCCTTATGTTGCAGAATGCTAAAATTATGCATAATGATATTACAAAATATATTTGAAAGCATGGTAATACTTTACAAGATATGAAAGTACTAAACTATATATATAATCCTTTGTTTTCTCTTTAAGGAATGCAGAGAATCAAGAGGATCCAGAGAAACATTTTGTAGAAGAAACACAGAGGATATTTAGACATCCAACAATGAAGCTATTTCCACAGACAAGTAATAAATTCCACAAGGTAAACAAGATAAATTTCTACATTTTATATAAAAACCTAATCTTATTTACCCCTAGCCTTCTGGGATTGATTTTTGTGCCCCCACTTTAGTGGCGGGCATTTAGATTTACCCTTTTCCGTCCGTCCGTCCATTCTCTTTTGTGTCGCACGTAACTCAAAAAGTATTTGACCTAGAGTCATGAAACATTACAGGAATGTTGATCAGCATGTGTTGTTGTGCACCTGGGTATTTTCGTGTGGATTTATTTAGTATTTTTAGAGTTATTGCCCTTGACTTATAAATTTTTTTGCAAGTTTCAACTTGTGTGTTGCATGATATTCAAAATGATTTGACCTAGAGTCATTAAACCTTATGGGAAGGTTGCTCAGCATATTTAGTTTTGCACCTGGGGTTTCGCTTGTGGATTTATCCAGTATTTGTAGAGTTATTTCCTTTGACTTAGTTAAAACTGTTTCATTATGTTGTTATTTGTTTCTTGAGTGCTTGAGTTAGAATCAACGAACTTTACAGGAATAATGATCAACATCACTAAATTACAGGAATAATGATTCACATCACTGTGAAGCTATGCACCTGGGACTTTGCATGTGGATTATTTTCAGTTTTGTTAGGGTTATTGCCCTTGACTTACAGTAGTATAAATTTGCATTTTTCAACTTGTTCATGCATAGCTCAAAAAGTATTTCACTTGTAGGCCTGAAAGTTTACAAGAATGTTGGTCAGTATGTGTACTTATGCACCTTGGGGTTTGCTTGTGGATTTATTCAGTATTTGTAAAGTTATTGCCCTTTACTTAGAAAAAAGATTTTTAGTTTTGAAAAAATATTTGACCTAGAGTCATAAGATTAACAGAATGTAATGGCCGGGGCATATAGTGTTACCCTGTTCCGTCATTCCGTCCTTCCGTCATTCTGTCATTCTGTCATCATCAGTTTCCGTTCATTATCTTAAGAACGGTTGCACACATTCAACTCAAATTTGACATATGGATATGTCATGAGAAAATACAGGTCAAGTTCGAATTTGGTCATGGTTCGATGATTTTTGGCAGAGTAATGCCCCTTTTACTTTGAAAATAATATGAAATTTCAGTTTCCGTTCATTATCTCCCTAACGGTACAACACATTCAACTCAAACTTGACATATGGATATGTCATGAGAAAATACAGGTCAAGTTCGAATTTGGTCATGGTTCAATGATTTTTGGCAGAGTTATGCCCCTTTTACTTTGAAAACAATGAAATTTTCAGTTTCTGTTCATTATCTCCCCAACGGTACAACACATTCAACTCAAACTTGACATATTGATATGTTATATGAAAATACAGGTCAAGTTTGAATTTGGTCATGGTTCGATGATTTTTGGCAGAGTTATGCCCCTTTTACTTTGAAAACAATATGAAATTTTCAGTTTCTGTTCATTATCTCCCCAAAGGTACAACACATTCAACTCAAACTTGACATATGGATGCGTCAAAGGAATGCGCAGGTCAAGTTCAAATTTGGTCATGGTTTAATGATTTTTGGCAGAGTTATGCCCCATTCACTTTGAAAGTAATATGAAATTTTCAGTTTCCATTTATTATCTCCCCAATGGTACAACACATTTAACTCAAATTTGACATATGGATATGTTTTTGGAATGCCCAGGCCAAGTTCGAATTTGATCATTGTTCAATGATTTTTGGCAGAGTAATGCCCCTTTCACTTTGAAAATAATATGAAATTTACAGTTTCTGTTCATTATCTACCCAACAGTGTTACATATTCAACTTAAATTTGACATATGGATATGTCAAAGGAATGGGCAGGTCAAGTTGGAATTTGGTCATGGTTTGATGATTTTTTGGCAGAGTTATGTCCCTTTCACTTTGAAAATAATATAGATACATCTTAGGAATAAGCAGTTTAAGTTTGAATTTGGTCGTGGTTCAATGATTTTAGACAAACTTATCTTTCCTGAATGTTGGAAAAATTTTGAACTTTCAGTTTCAGCACTCATACTTTTAGCCATAATTTTGGCTACAAATATACAATATGCTATTTTTAAGGTTAAGACTGAATAATTTCAGTAACTTGAACATTGCATGAAAATGGTTTGTGTTAACATTGAAAAGTTTTAAGGGCTTTGAACTTAAAATGAAAAAAATAATTAATGCACCATCTGAAATTTTGGCTGCATGCGGGGGCATCCGTGGCATGATGACACATTTCTAGTTTGTTTTGTTTTTTACTTGGGTTTTACGTCACACCGACACAGTATAGGTCATTTGGCGACATTCCAGCTTTACTGGTGGAGGAAGACCTCAGGTGCCCCTCCGTGCATTTTTTTTTCAGGCATGAACAGGCTCCTGAGTAGAACCACCAATGTTTCATAAGCTAGCTGGATAGCTTCCTCACATAAAAGAATCCAAAAGTCCCTGTTGGGATTCGAACCCACAGTGGTGAGGGGCAAGTGGTTTGAAGTCAACGACCTTAACCACTCGGCCAAGGACGCCCCATGACATAATATAAAATTATTTTTACATTAACCTGTACATTAGCTATTTGGTTGGGCATAATGTCACTTGAAATGAAATGATTTTATATATTGTATGTTTCAGCTACAGAGTCATATACAGAAGGATGAAATGAAGGAGTTTGAAACACACGTTCCCATGTTTCCGCTAGGAAAATTCCATAATCACAATGTTTGCATGGACAATAAATTACAGAAACTCGTCGTTTTGACTTTCGTGAGTATTGTGATAAAATTATTTATAGAATTTTCAAAATCTACACAGGTGCCTACCTGATAATGTAATGCTGTAGTAAATTGTTTCTAAAATAAAATATCGTAAATATAATGCTCAAATGAAGATTTATCAATATTGTAAGTTCCAAAAAACATTATTTGTAATGATATAACCGAATTTACATTTCGTGTTGAAAAAGGGAGGTAATTAAAAATGTATTTTCTATAAAGTCTAAGTCAAATTTTTTCAATAAGAAATGAATGCATATATTTTAATAATTGCATATAATGAGGACAGATATTTGCTGTACATATGTTACATATTCTTCAATGTTTGAAAATTGTTTAAGAAGCATAATTATATACATATTAATATAAAATTTCACAGAGTGGTAAAAAAATAACGGGGCCTCCGTGGCCGAGTGGTTAAGGTCGCTGACTTGAGATCACCGGACCCTCACCGCTGTAGGTTCGATCCTCACTTGGGTCGAAATCTTTCATGTGAGGAAGCCATCCAGCTGGCTTACGGAAGGTCGGTGGTTCTACCCAGGTGCCCGCTCGTGCCTGAAATAATGCCCGGAGGGGCACCTGGGGTCTTCCTCCACCAATAAAAGCTGGAAAAAATCGACGAAAAAATCTTGGCGGGACGCTCTAGGATGGCCCGACTTGAGTGTACGGTCGCCCATATGGGCTTTCCGGCGGCGACCTTAAATAAACGCATTTAAAAAAATAAAAAGTGGTAAGAATCTTATTTACAAATTACAACATACAGGATCTAGAGTAGAGGGAGCTTTGTGATTTATTAGGTGTCTCCCTCTCTACCCAGGGATCATGGGTTCAAACCATATTGAAGTCTTAGGGGTTTATATTATGGATTATTATGAAGTTTTATGGGTTTTTATGGCATCAGCACTGATTAACTTCCAGGTTCAAACACTTGGGAAGCTCAAATCAAACTGCATCGAATAGGTTTAAACTTTTGAGGTAACTCATACTGACCATTTGGAAACACTGACAGGAGTTAACTCCCATTTACTGCAGTTATATTAGTAAGGTTAAGATGTATGTACATGTACATGTATTTGCAGTATCCATTGATGGACAACGATCACCAGCTATCACTGTACGCTAGACTGAAAGATCTGAATGACCCACATATTGTACCACAACTCTGGTTGCTTGAATATGATGATAAAATTCAAGTGTGCTCCCTATTTTGTCAAGGTATGGTTTGAAGGATCTCATGGAGAAATGTACTATTTTCTGTACTCTTCTCAAATAAAGTTGAGTTTAAACATTGCAACAGATGTAGAATTTTTTCATATGTGGAAGAAATACATGAGAGGAGGTTGGTGGTTCAAACCAGGAGCTTGTTTGTCTCTGATATAATGTACATCACAGACTTTGTTGAACTAACTACCCTCAAAGTGTTTATTAGATTGAAAATCCAAACAAAAACAAGCATGAGGCTTGCTTATTTGTGGGTATTTATTTTTTGTTTCCAAAGGTTCTGACAGGGGGACTTTGTTGGAATATTGTGTGGAAGGTTGGTGTATTCCTTTACCAATATTTTTCGTTTGTCAAATTCTAGTGCTAAAGATAAATATCTTTTATTGTATACAGCTTACTTCATCGGTTTATTATGTTAAATGTAAATATGTATATGTAAATAAATTGTTTTATACAGATTTCCGTGTACAACCTGTTATAAAAACTCAATTTCTAAGCAGTTAAAAGTTAAATATTGGTGGGATTTCAAACCCAACCAAATAAAAAATAAATAGATAAAAATTCTATGTAAAAACTATTATTTTTTACAGGAGGAAGCCTTGAAGATTATTTAAGTTATGTTAAGGTATTATCTTGGCCAAGGGTTATTTACTACATGAAGCAGATTTTGTCGGCAATCATTTATCTGAATTCCAGTTTTGGAGTGGTATATCTCAATTGGAAGAGTAAGTGTTCTTTTATAATACCTTAATAACACAACAATATGAGCCGTGTCATGACAAAACCAACATAGTGCATTTGCGACCAGCATCCGCGCAGTCTGATCAGGATCCATGCTGTTCACTTACAAACCCTATAACAAGTAGAGAAACTGATAGCTGGTTGCAAACGCACTATGCTGGTTTTGTTGTGACGTGGCTCGTATATTTATTTTGCTGCCAGAACTGTAATTATAGTGTCTTAATGAACATTCCTAACAATTCACTTTAGAATGTGAAATCTTATTTTTCACTAAATGTATATAGAACATATAAAACTTACACTTTTATGGATGAAAATGAAGGAAGTTGAGATAAAATGATTGATGATCTTAAGTAAAAAAAATTGATTAAGAACAGATATTAGTATAGTATTCATATCTGAAAGATCCAGAGACATGTATATCAATGTTGTAGACAGATACACGGTTTCTATGAATGGGACAGGTTGTAACTTTCGTTAATATTTGAGTGGTAGTTCAAACAAGTTTTCTGTTTTGATTTTCTTTAAACAATTTGAATGAACTTAATTAAATGCATCGCTCACAAGGAAGTATTTAAGAGTTATCCTGACATTACAGTTGAGTAAATGTTATTGACAAGAGTTATAGTAGTTGAATGTTGAAGGGAAACAAATATATACATCATTTACTTGTAGCATATTTGACTAAAAAGAAAATGTGAAAGGTAATGGTCTTGATCCAGAAAACTTACTCTCCATACCTTCCTATTCCAGAAGTTTTAATGGCCCAACCTCAGTCTGAAATATATACCAACGTTTTTTTTGTCTGTCTTATTTTATAACATTTCTGTTACAGTATTTGAAATAAATATATACAATTTTGTCCAATGTAGGTGGAAACATGTTATTTCCTGATGACAGACATAATATCATTCAAGTGAGCAACTTTAGTTTATCCTGTCCTGTAAACTGCCAGTGTGATATAGGATCTGTGAAAGCATGCTTGCCATACTATATCTGCCCACCAGAGGTAAGTCAAGTGTTTGTATATTTTATAAGACCAGTAAGACAGCATATTCTGCTCAATGTGCCTTAAAGGGATACTCTGGCAAATTAATGTCAAAAATATTAAAATGATTTTATGAACTCAAATCATGCTAAAATGACATTTTTAAAATCCCAGCATCAATTTCTGTATTAAATTCTATATATTTTGGGTTTGAAGCGTAAATATACCTATATATGTTTAACAAAATTTAGAAGCTGACAGAAGCACCGAGTAGTTTTAAAACAAGTTATGTGACTTGAACAAACCCTGGAAGTTACAATAACAGATATTGTGGATATTGTATGATTGAAACAGGTCTAAGTCATTCATTTAACATGTTCTTTAACATTTCCAAAGTTCACAGTGACAACTATTGTGAAATCTTAACACTCTAACCTGACCCAGGTGGATCTGGTTAGAAAACCATCATTAAATACTTTATAATGAAAAAATCCTTTGACTGCCTAGTGTAATCATTTTGAGGACATTTACAGAATAGTGAATGAAAAATTCAAAACGAAGAAATGAATCTTTATCTCTTTGTCTCCCTTTAAAGTCCAACTAATCGTCAAAAATATTTGTACTGCCAAAATGCTTTTTAGCTCGACTATTCGATAAGAATAAGTAGAGCTATTGCAGTCACCCGAGCGTCGGCGTCGGCGTAACCACTTATGTTAAAGTTTTTGTAATAGTTCAAATATTTTCAAAGTCCATAGACATATGGCTTTGAAACTTTGCACACTTGTTCACCATCATGACCCCAACCTGTAGACAGGAGGAGGTAACTCTATCAAGCATTTTGACAGAATTATGCCCCTTTTTCGACTTAGAATTTACGTTAAAGTTTTTGTAATAGTTCAAATATTTTCAAAGTCCATTGACATATGGCTTTGAAACTTTGCACACTTGTTCACCATCATGACCCCAACCTGTAGACAGGAGGAGGTAACTCTATCAAGCATTTTGACATAATTATGCCCCTTTTTCGACTTAGAATTTACGTTAAAGTTTTTGTAATAGTTCAAATATTTTCAAAGTCCATTGACATATGGCTTTGAAACTTTGCACACTTGTTCAACATTATGACCCCAACCTGTAAACAGGAGGAGGTAACTCTATCAAGCATTTTGACAGAATTATGCCCCTTTTTCGACTTAGAATTTACGTTAAAGTTTTTGTAATAGTTCAAATATTTTCAAAGTCCATTGACATATGGCTTTGAAACTTTGCACACTTGTTCACCATCATGACCCCAACCTGGAGACAGGTGGAGGTAACTGTATCAAGCATTTTGACAGAATTATGCCCCTTTTTCGACTTAGAATTTACGTTAAAGTTTTTGTAATAGTTCAAATATTTTCAAAGTCCATTGACATATGGCTTTGAAACTTTGCACACTTGTTCACCATCATGACCCCAACCTGTAAACAGGAGGAGGTAACTCTATCAAGCATTTTTTTTACTATCAAGCACTAAGAATAGTCGAGCGTTGCTGTCCTACCGACAGCTCTTGTTTTAAGTGATTTTGTCCTCTCCCTGTCAAGACCTACTATAATTTTGTGAATAAATGTTTAAGTGTATCTAGTAACAATAATACAGTTGAGCCGCGTCATGACAAAACCAACATAATGGATTTGCGACCAGCATGGATCCAGACCAGCCTGCGCATCCGCGCAGTCTGATCAGGATCCATGCTGTTCGCTTACAAACTCTATAACAAGTAGAGAAACTGATAGCGAACAGCATGGATCCTGATCAGACTGCGCGGATGCGCAGGCTGGTCTTGATTCATGCTGGTCGCAAACCCATTATGTTGGTTTTGTCATGACGCGGCTCAGTTTATTTTTATATATTTTTTCATCTTTTAATTTCAGCTATTAGAACGGACATATAAAGCTGATTGTAGATCAGATATTTGGGGTGCTGGTTGCCTGTTCTATGAAATGTTATCTGGTACACCATTTCTATATGAGCATAGGCACGAGGAGAGGGACGTTATACACAGAAAAATATTTTCTGGTTTGTTGCCAAACACTGACACATGGAGTATAGAAATTAGAAAGATTTTGAATTCATGCTGGAAGGTATAATTTTTTTTAACTTCTCATAATTTAAAAAAAATTCATACAAATACTGTCAAATAACTCTGTAGGAGAGTGATTATGGTTGTTGACTTTGAACCATTTTCCCCTCACTGCTGTGGGTATGAATCCCACCAGGAACTTTGGATTGCTTCATGTAAGGAAGCTATCTAGCTAGTTTGCGGAATGTCAATGGTTCTACTCTTGTCTGAAATTATGCACAGAGGGGTATACCGCATATGAATTAAAGCTGGAAAGTTGCCAAGTGACTTTTATCCCAGCATACAAATTAGCTGAATGGCATAGAGACACTTCACATTTTTTTATTAGATCACTATGTTTATCTATCTGTCATGTCTTGAAAGGATATAAGGTATTAAATAAAAAAATAATATATATTTAGACCATTGCTGTTTTTTTGGATGAAATCTTTTCAAACTTAAACTTTAATTGAAACTTAATTTTTTGAAATATTAGACATGATGTTCCTATACATTGTATGTATCTTAAAGCATTTTGGAATGTTTTGGTTCTGCAAATGGTATAGTCCATGTAGTCAGGTCACTAGCATTTTATATTAGCCATTTCCTTTCTGGAACCAGAAGTGTTTAGCTTTTACACCAGTATAGAACCAGGCCAGCACTCACATCCATGCATTCTGACAAGGCTTTAATATCTTGCTAGCTCAGAGTTTGAATTTTCTATACTCACATTTCTTGAATTCAAATGGACTGTTCCAAAATTCAAAGCAAGGCAACTCACAAATCTCAAATTTAGCAGGTTAAAGGTTAGATGCTTTGATAAGATAACTATCATGTTCAACCATTTTCAAACATCTAGATATAGCCTTGGTATTATATGTTATTTTGGTTTTGGAGTGATATATGTGGATATATTACCTGTTAAGATTTTATATCACCCGAGCTGTTAGGCGAGGGTGATATTTTATCTTGGCAGGTAATATATCCACATATATCACTCCAAAACCAAAATAATAATTTTATTACCCTTCCCCTGCCGACTTTAGACAATTTTTTTAAAAATCATTGCTGTTTCAAATGAAACGTCGAAATAAGATTCCCTTTAGGATACCTCTTTGTCACAACATGACGTCACATAAATACATGACGTATTTTTCCCGTACCTAACAAATGTAAACAAGAGAAAGGGAGTAGTCTATTGAACGCACTTTTTTGTAATTAATATCAAGCTTTCACAAGGTCATATTTGTTTTCGATACTGATGGTAATATGTATCATTACTCTACTTTGGTAAATATTTATCATTTGACAGTTAAAAAGTGCTTTTAAATCGAAATTTACACCGCGTAAAATCGAACCGTACGCGCATCACCTCAGCGCATGTTGTTTACAACGTTGGGTACCCAACGGGGAAATTAAGTGTGTATATTACCCGTCTGGCTCGGTTATATCAATTTCTTTCGGGTGATCAATATCCAATCAAAAAGGCGGAAAAAATCTGGAAGGGTAATAAACCTCTATATCTTAGGTATAGTTTTAATACTTAAGATATAGCTTTATACCCTTTCATAGGTTAAGACATTGATAGAATTTGTATATTTTTGTTTTCAGGCAAAGATGGAAGATAGAAAAAATTTGGACATTGTTCTCAGATACATTAAGTCATTGAAAGTCAAATGAAGGTGCACTTGATGTTATGTGAAGGGGATGCATCAACAGATTCCATTTCTTGTATATTTTTCTGAATTTTTAAAGACAATAAATGTTTCAGGTATTTTTAGTTTGGTGTGCAGGACCAATTAATATTGCTTTTGGTCTGTCTGTCACAAAACTTTGAATTTAACCATAATTCTTACAGCCTCTAAACTACACAGGTGCTTGATAATGAGTTCTACTAAACAAAGGTCCCAGAGGTCAAGGTTACTTGGGTCAAGGCCGCAATCAGAGTGCATGACATTCATTTGGACAGACATAGTGCTTGTCTGAATTAATTAGGAAAGATACATTGTAATTTTAAAAAACCACTGAGTTTGCATTGGGACAGAATGAATTTTTAGGCAATTTTTATTTAGTATTTATATAAAAGTCACATATTGGAATTATAAAGGGACATTTATGAAACAGGAATAATTTTATTCATCATGAAGCATAATCTGCAAGGAATCTGTATTAATCTTTAACAATATCCCCTAGAAATGCTGGCAATAATTAATTCATCATAAAGAACATATTGAAACCACTTGGTAGAATGTCCTGTCTGGTTGGATACTATGTTCCATGAACATCACTTTACTTTGTTGAATTTTCTTTTCATATTTTTGATGTGTGAAGTGCCATTATATTTGTTATTCTGTTTGCTCTTAGTTTGTTTTTGTTGTTGTTGTTATATGTGATATACTGTTCCATCATACAGATTCATAATCAAATGTAAATTTTTAATCACAATACTTTATCTAAATGAGAAATGTTGTTTTCAAAAGAGAAATTTTATTGAAAACAAATATGATAGTGGCCTGTTATTTATTGATGTTCTGTATATAAAATGTGGTCTTTATATCAAGTTTGTCTATATTACTAATGTGAAATTGTCACCTTGGTGCAGTAACAGGTTAACTCCTATAAAATTATTTTAGGTGTTTAGCCCGTTAATGCTCTTAGATGGCAAAATATTGTCCCATATTGTGGGCAAATTATTGTCATATATACATACATCCATCTTAAATGTCCTCACATATTATGCAATAATTATATATTCTGTAATGTTTTATTTTTATCATTTCATAAGCTGCTGGTTTCAGAACTTCCCCTCATTTGTTTGTATACAACATTTTGACATATATTGTACTTGTAGATTTAACATGTACGTTATTTGATCATGTACAATTAAATTAAATTCAAACATGTGTATAGCAGATCTACATGTATATACATATCATTAACTGGTGCAGTGGGATTTTTTTTATTATTCATTTTTGAAGTTCATGCATAGATTGTATATATTGTATGTATATATTGTTGACACCAAGTTGCTACATTTGTATATTTTTATGAAATATCTGTTATATAATATATATGATTATTCACGTTTTATGCATTCTTTCCATTTTTGTATTTGAACAATTTTTTTTCTAACCAATTATACTATATGGTCCCATCCATTTTTATACACATGCATAATCTAAGCACAGCATGCATATTTTGAACATGCCCATAACGTAAAGTTTAGTAATGTTCCATATCTTAACACACCCATAATGTAAATACAAACCCACCAATCTGAACACAACCATGATTTCATCTCAACCGTATTCTGAACACAACCATAATGTAAAAACAAACCCATAATCTGAACACAACCATGATTTCATCTCAACCATAATCTGAACACAACCATAATGTAAAAACAAACCCATAATCTGAACACAACCATGATTTCATCTCAACCGTATTCTGAACACAACCATAATGTAAAAACAAACCCATAATCTGAACACAACCATGATTTCATCTCAACCATAATCTGAACACAACCATAATGTAAAAACAAACCCATAATGTGAGCACACCCATAATCTGAACTCGACTATGTTCTTAACACAACCATAATATGAACACAACCATATTCTGAACACTACTATTATGTGAACAGAACCATAATGTGAATGCACTGTTAATTTAAAACCACATCCATATTCTGAACACATCATTAATTTGAACACACCCATATTCAAAATACCCCTTTTACATTATCATGCATATTTATTATCATTATTATTCAAACACATGTTTTCTCATTTTATGAATAATAATGAATTAATTTTGTATACATTTCTTATACAACTATTGTTTTTGTACTGGATACTTACTTTAGTTACAGTGTTTTACTAATTTTATTGTTACATTATTGCTGGTTTCTGTTTGTCAGTAAATAATATACATTTTTGTAAATATAAATTAATTTTATAAATTTATGAAATAGAAAGAGGCAGTACAATGAAATATGCCTCTCAAGTTGAATTATTTAGAAGGTTTCCATTGGTGCCATTTCATGTAAGCGTTGTAAAATTCAAAAGTTAAAACATTTTCAAATCAGACTAAAATAGGGCAAATGACATTACTATATCATATTATACAACAAAATGGTAATATATATTAGCAGTACTTTGTAGTAGAATATATATAGTTGCGCACGGATGATAGATAGATTTATTTCGGCATAAAGGTAAACATGTTACATGATAAACAAACACAATATAATATGGTCTGGATCCATGCTGGTCGCAAACCCATTATGTTGGTTTTGTCATGACGCGGCTCAATTGACTAGCAGAAGGAAGACTGATGCCTGTATATGCCTGAACAAATAGATCGGATTGAATAAAAAACCATTTTTCAGTTCTATATATTGTATGTTTAAACTATTGAAAGGAGTTTTAAAAGTTGCTTTGTGTTTTCCATCAGGTGTTTCTTGGTAAAAAAAAACATGTTCTGTTGCATCTTGAAGTCTTCTTTCACCACTATCTTTATATCATTGTGTTGCCCTTAATTCGACCCTACCCTTGAGTTTACACCATTATTTTCTGTTCATGTCACAAAATCTTGTCAGATGTTAGTTATGAAAGAAAACATTTGGATAATTTTTAAACATTGAAGTTTATGTTTCTGCCAAATTTCTTCAACATAAAAACTTTCAGATTATTTGAAAATACAGTGCATCAAACTAGCAAAGTGAAAATGCTTAGGGTAATGAAGCATGGCCACCAATGAATACTTTTATAAAAAGTGTATACATGTATATACAGTTATGTTATATTTGTGTGTGAATGCAACAATCATTTATTTTTAGAAGAAATAATATATCAGATGATTATTTTTTAATTTCTCTGAATAAAATAGTACAAGAGATGGGATAAAATACTATACAAATATGGACTTTGCAGCTGATGAATTGATATATGTATTGAAAAAATTGCGGAGGTCAATATTAATATTTTTTAATGTACAAGTCATATCATATTTACCAGCTAAAATATCCATGTTTGATAACGTTTTTAGCTTGACTATTAGAAGAATATGAGAGCTATTGTAGTTGCCCCGGCGTCGGCGTTGGTTAAAATTTTGTAAAGTCAAATATCTCAATTATTGCTTGAGATATTCAATTGAAACTTACAATACTTATTTATAGTAACAAGGTACATCAGATTGACAAGTTGGATAACTCTACCTACAATATTGACAGAATTATGCCCCTTTTTAACTTAGAAATTTTGGTTAAAGTTTTTTGTAAAGACAAATATCTCAATTATTGTTTGAGATATTCAATTGAAACTTACAATACTTTTTAGCTCACCTGTCACAAAGTGACAGGGTGAGCTTTTGTGATCGCTTTTCGTCCCGCGTGCGTCCGTCCGTCCTTCGTCCGTCCGTCCGTAAACTTTTACTTTAAATGACATCTCCTCATAAACCACTAAGCCAATTTCATCCAAACTTCACAGGAATGTTCCTTTGGTGGTCACCTTTAAAAATTGTTCAAAGAATTTAATTCCATGCAGAACTCTGGTTGCCATGGCAACCGAAAGAAAAAACTTTAAATATCTTCTTTTAAAAAATCATAAAAGCTAGAGCTTAGATATTTGGCATGAAACATCTTCTAGTGAGTGTCTACCAAGTTTGTTCAAATAAAAGCCCTGGGGTCAAAATTGGCCCCGCCCCGGGGGGTCATTGATTTTCCCTATATGCATATAGTAAAAACTTAAAAAATCTTCTTTTACAGAACCCAAAGAGCTAGAGCTAAGATATTTAGCATGAAACATGTTCTAATGGGTGTCTACCAAGTTTGTTCAAATAAACGCCCTGGGGGGTCAAAATTGGCCACGCCCCGGGGGGTCATTGATTTTCCCTATATGCATATAGTAAAAACTTTAAAAATCTTCTTTTAAAGAACTCAAAGAGCTATGGCTAAGATATTGAGCATCAAACATGTTCTAATAGGTGTCTACCAAGTTTGTTCAAATAAAAGCCCTGGGGTCAAAATTGGCCCCGCCCCAGGGGGTCATTGATTTTCCCTATATGCATATAGTAAAAACTTAAAAAATCTTCTTTTAAAGAACCATAAGAGTTAGAGCTAAGATATTTATCATGAAACATGTTCTAATAAGTGTCTACCAAGTTTGTACAAATAAAAGCCCTGGGGTCAAAATTGGCCCCGCCCCGGGGGGTCATTGATTTTCCCTATATGCATATAGTAAAAACTTAAAAAATCTACTTTTAAAGAACTCAAAGAGCTATGGCTAAGATATTTAGCATCAAACATGTTCCAATAGGTGTCTACCAAGTTTGTTCAAATAAAAGCCCTGGGGTCAAAATTGGCACCGCCCCGGGGGTCATTGATTTTCCTTATATGTGTATAGCAAAAACTTAAAAAATCTTCTTTGAAAAAACCCAAATAGCTAGAGTTAAGATATTAAGCATGAAACATCTTTTAGTGAGTGTCTACAAAGTTTGTTCAAATAAAAGACCGGGGGTCAAAATTGGCCCCGCCCCGGGGGTCATTGATTTTCTTTATATGTGTATAGCAAAAACTTAAAAATCTTCTTTGAAAAAACCCAAATAGCTAGAGTTTAGATATTAAGCATGAAACATCTTCTAGAAAGTGTCTACAAAGTTTGTTCAAATAAAAGCCCTGGGGTCAAAACTGGCCCGGCCCAGGGGTGTCATTGTTTTTAACTATATGTGTATAGTAAAAAACTTAAAAAAAATCTTCTTTTAAAAAGCCCAATGAGCTAGAGCTTAGATGTTTAGCATGAAACATCTTCTTATGGGTGTCTACCAAGTTTGTGCAAATAAAAGCCCTTGGGTTAAATTGGCCCTGCAACGTTGGGGGTGGGGGTTGGGGGGGGGGCTATATACAGGTGAGCGACCTCAGGGCCATCATGGCCCTCTTGTTTATTTCTTGTTATAGTAATAAGGTACATCAGATTGACAAGTTGGATAACTCTGCCGACAATATTGACAGATTTATGCCCCTTTTTAACTTAAAAATTTTGGTTAATGTTTTTTGTAAAGTCAAATATCTCAATTATTTGCTTGAGATATTCAATTGAAACTTACAATACTTATTTATAGTAACAAGGTACATCAGATTGACAAGTTGGATAACTCTGCCTACAATATTGACAGAATTATGCCCCTTTGAAACTTTGTAAAGTCAAATATCTGAATTATTGCTTGAGATATTCAAATGAAATTTACAATACTTTTTAGCTCGACTATTCGATAAGAATAAGTAGAGCTATTGCAGTCACCCGAGCGACGGCGTCGGCGTAACCACTTATGTTAAAGTTTTTGTAATAGTTCAAATATTTTCAAAGTCCATTGACATATGGCTTTGAAACTTTGCACACTTGTTCACCATCATGACCCCAACCTGTAGACAGGAGGAGGTAACTCTATCAAGCATTTTGACAGAATTATGCCCCTTTTTCGACTTAGAATTTACGTTAAAGTTTTTGTAATAGTTCAAATATTTTCAAAGTCCATTGATATATGGCTTTGAAACTTTGCACACTTGTTCACCATCATGACCCCAACCTGTAGACAGGAGGAGGTAACTCTATCAAGCATTTTGACAGAATTATGCCCCTTTTTCGACTTCGAATTTACGTTAAAGTTTTTGTAATAGTTCAAATATTTTCAAAGTCCATTGACATATGGCTTTGAAACTTTGCACACTTGTTCACCATCATGACCCCAACCTGTAGACAGGAGGAGGTAACTTTATCAAGCATTTTGACAGAATTATGCCCCTTTTTCGACTTAGAATTTACGTTAAAGTTTTTGTAATAGTTCAAATATTTTCAAAGTCCATTGACATATGGCTTTGAAACTTTGCACACTTGTTCACCATCATGACCATAACCTGTAGACAAGGGGAGGTAACTCTATCAAGCATTTTGACAGAATTATGCCCCTTTTTCGACTTAGAATTTACGTTAAAGTTTTTGTAATAGTTCAAATATTTTCAAAGTCCATTGACATATGGCTTTGAAACTTTGCACACTTGTTCAACATCATGACCCCAATCTGTAAACAGTAGGAGGTAACTCTATCAAGCATTTTGACAGAATTAAGCCCCTTTTTCGACTTAGAATTTACGTTAAAGTTTTTGTAATAGTTCAAATATTTTCAAAGTCCATTGACATATGGCTTTGAAACTTTGCACACTTGTTCACCATCATGACCCCAACCTGTAAACAGGAGGAGGTAACTGTATCAAGCATTTTTTTTACTATCAAGCACTAAGAATAGTCGAGCGTTGCTGTCCTACCGACAGCTCTTGTTTATAGTAACAATGTACATCATTTTACAAAATTGCATAACTCTGTCTGCAATATTTGCAGAATTTTTTGCCCCTTTGAAACTTAGAGATTTTGGTTAAAGGTCTTCAAAGATATTTACTTGAAACTTTACACATGTACTTAGGGTCATAATTTGAGGGTCATAATTGTATGTCACTGACCAAGTTCCATAACTCTATCTTGCATTAAGACTGATTGATATCCCCTTTTCTACTTAGTCTCTTGGTTAATGTTTACATGCAAGTTTAATGTATCTTAATAACTATTAAAGATATTTATTTAAAACTTCACATATGCATTTAGGGTTAGAAATGTAGGTCACTGACAAAGATCCATAATTCTATCTTGCATTTAGGCTGATTTTTGTTCTCTTTTTCAACTTAAAAAATTCATGGTAAAGTTTTGCTTGTAAGCTGTTATCTCCATAACTACTGAAGGGTTTGTGCCTTTTTTGGGACAATTTTATGCATTCATAATAATAAAGCAGTGATTTACTTGATAAACATCTTAATAACAAGCGGGTGCTAGGGGGCGTGAGGGGTGTTGCATTTTTTCATTATCCCTCATGTACAGACTCAATCAAACCGAGTCTGCAATTCTTATGTTATTTTGTTGTGATTGGTGCTAACTGAGGGATCACTTTGTTTCCAGAATTTTGTACCTTTTCTGTCAATTTTATGTATTCATAGGTAATAAGTATTATTATACTCAATAAAACACCCTTGTGACATTACCTTCCAAATAGTCAAGCCAATACTGTATAATTAGACTCTCTCTAAGGCCTATAACATGAATTTATAAAAAAAAATTAGCCCTTTTGTGAACTTGGAAGATTTAACAATTTATCAAGGCTCTTTTACTATCAAGCACTTAGAATAGTCGAGCGTGCTGTCCTGCTGACAGCTCTTGTTATTTGTCTGATCAATTCTGTCTTAGAAAATGCTGCAAATCAACTAAAATACTACCGGTACTTTTATAAGTATTTTGTCGATGTTTCTTCAAAACAATGACAACAAAACAGATGTGACATTTAGTGATATTATAGCATCTTTGACGGTTTTACAGAAAATCAGTTTTTAGGGGAAAAAATGGTTAATATATTCTGAAAATCATTTGAAATAAAATGAAATAAAAAAAATCTGATTCTGACCTGTTATTTTTTACAAAGATTAAGTCTTAACCAATCAGATAAAGACATTTCATAGCTTTTTAGCTCACCTGTCACAAAGTGACAGGGTGAGCTTTTGTGATCGCTTTTCGTCCGGCGTCCGTCCGTCGTCCGTCCGTAAACTTTTACTTTAAATGACATCTCCTCATAAACCACTAAGTCAATTTCATCCAAACTTCACAGGAATGTTCCTTTGGTGGTCACCTTTAAAAATTGTTCAAAGAATTTAATTCCATGCAAAACTCTGGTTGCCATGGCAACCGAAAGAAAAAACTTTAAATATCTTCTTTTAAAAAATCATAAGAGCTAGAGCTTAGATATTTGGCATGAAACATCTTCTAGTGAGTGTCTACCAAGTTTGTTCAAATAAAAGCCCTGGGGTCAAAATTGGCCCCGCCCCGGTGTCACAAAGTGAAAGTACGTTTGTAAATTATTGCATTATATTTTCACGCCGAACCTCATTTTTACTCTATATTCATTGATATGAGATTGCATCATCTTTTGTTCAATTTAGAGTTTTCGGGTGAAATTATTATTTAGAGTATTTTTATGGTTTGCATAAACTTCCATGTATCAATTTAAACATTTTGCCGTTTATTTCACAAAAATCCTTTCAGTAATAAGAAAGTTACATTTTTGTTTTATGAACCAGATATATGTATTATGTCTGTATTTGAAGGACGGGCCTTTATTTTACATAACTATTTTTCCCGCCGTCCCAGCTTTATTTCGTGCAAATCGATTTTTCATGTTTTGCACGATTTGTTTTCCCGCTCAGTACTCAGTAGTTTGCTATATATTGACTAAATTTTAAGTGACATATTGCAATGCACTGGACGTTATACAGGTCACTATGACGGGTGACAGACAAATTATATTTGTCATAAAATTACAGCTTGTACAAGGTAAATTTAATTTTCTAGTGATTTTGTTTCATAAATTTTTGCTATTTCGTAAAAATACTATTTTCTTTTAGAATTATAGTTTATTTGATTCAGGTTTAGTTATTTGGCAGTAATTTATTGTTTTCTAAATTTTCTAAATTTTTGCAGATTAAATTTTAAAAGCTCTTTTTATTCTAGTGTTTCGCTATTGCAAATTTATACCGAGACATGTTAATTGATGTATGTTAAATGAAGTTTTAATTATATTGTAATTGTATAGGAGCCATGAATATTTTATAGATCTATATATATCTATTCATTAATAATTTATTTTGGTTCTACCGTATTTGTGTAACTTTATGTAAAATACTGCAGTATCGTAATGATTTGTTTCAATCAATTTAATTTACGTTATCATCCTACTTCATTTCATTTATCATCTGTTTTTGTTATAAGTAAATACAACGTATCAAAACTAACGTATCTCTAGAGAAGGATCTTCAGTGGCATGATTTTGGAAGACGTTTATTTATTGGTGGTTATTATGTGGCGTATATTTGAATATATTTGCAACGCAGTATTATGCGGATGTGATTGAATTTTTGTTCCACGGAATGTATGGTGTACTATAGTGGACATTTTGTTTATTCAAAGAAGCACGTTATTTTATTGGAAACCGACAAAGGTCGAGTCTTTTCCAAGGGACTTTATTATACCCTTATGTTTGATTATCATGGAACTTATCATGTTTTATACTTTGTAGCTTCTTATTTGAGGACACACCCGAAGATGACATGGGCCCTCCACACGTATGTCCATGGCTAAAGGGTGACGCATGCCCTTGTTCAGGATCCTATCAACTGTGCCAACACTGTAGGAAGTACAGTTACGCTTGATAAGATTTTATACAAGACGCCCGCCATTGTGACGAATTTTGTTTAACAACGCCACCACTTTATTGAAGCATCATGACAGAAACTTTACGGGAGAAATAGACTGAGATACGTTGATAGTGTTTGTTTGTGCAGTGACTTATCATAGTAGTTTATCATATACAATCATTTTTCATTTATAAATAATCATTTCTGTAAATAAATTTGTATATATTTTTTCTGTTTTGAGTTGTTGGTTGTTTTAGATAGCAATTGTGGTCGGCCTGGTATCCCAGCGTAGTCCCTATTGTGACATTTGGTGACCTCGACGTGATTGGATACCGGTTGACTATAGTTGTTATTTGAAACAAACCACACTCATTTTACTGCAGCTAGGTTATATAGCTAACACTAGAAACTTTGGTTTTTATTTTAAGTAAAAATTTTATTTACAATTAAAAGTTAAACTTAGTTTACTTAAAGGTAGTTAAATTTTGTATCATTTTTAATTATTTATTCTTTTTATATTTAGTGTGATTATAATTTCTTAACATTTTCAGATTGATACCGTGACAAATGAAACGGACTTGTGTGTGTGACAGCTATCCAGCTGAGAGGTTATAACAGCCACACAGACCCGACAGTGGACGTTTGGACGTTTAGGGTGAGTTCGTTCCATTTTCCTCCTTTTAGGTGTCACTTAATGATGAGACCACCAGTTTTGTAATCTGAAAGTGACCTTTCGGTAAAACACCGGAAGTACATATATACACACATACACTCTGCAATGTAAGGTACTACCCGCCTTGTGTACTTTTTCTAGATAAAGAAACTGTGTCTGTTATCTAGGTGAACATTTAATTTATTGTGTCATTTACAATTTTACTTTGTTTTTACGTTGTGTCTGTAGTATATTGAAACTGGCCATATACCTTTTATATTTTTGCACTGTGGGGAAAGTGCTACGCGACATTGAGTTTTGGGTCGTAGTTTGGACTTTGAAGTTTAAAGTATTTTGAACAGTTTTAATTATTGCCTACTGTCTACTGTACACTTAAGATTATTATTATACAACCTTAGTGAGATACTTAGATGAGTTTGAAACTTAGTGTTTGTAGTGGTGAGGTATAGTGTTTAGAATATATGATACACTGTTTATTTTAGTACTGTGTACAGTGAAAGTACATTGTGATTATAGCGCTAGAGTGATAAATGCGTTTAATTATATGGTGTTACACTGAAGTGTAGTGTTATAGTGCACCGTGATTAGTGAATATAGTGTTTTGTGTTTAAGGGTTGTAGTGTTACCCTTTAATGATACTTTGATATCATTGTTCTACCTCACATTTAGATTTTACTTGTATCCTAAGTTGTTGTTGTTGTAGTGTTACAGTGTAGGAAATATACATAATAAGTTCAAGATGACTAGTGTAAATGAGTTGATGAAGGTAGGTCAAGAGTTAGGGTATACAGATGAAGCTTTGAGAAACTTTGTTAAAGAGGAGCAAGCAAGGGAGCGTGAAGAAAGACATAGTAGGTTAGAAGCTGAGAAGGAACGTTTTGAAGCTGAGAAGGAACGTTTTGAAGCTGAGAAGGAACGTTTAGAAGCTGAGAAGGATAGGTTAGAATTAGAAGCTAGGTTAGCAAAAGAGAAGTTAAGTAATGAGAAAGAGAAGTTAGATTATGAGTTTAAGATTTCTAGGGAGAAGTTAGATTATGCTCGTCAATTAGAAAGAGAGAAGGAGGAAGCAGAAGCTAGGAAGTTAGATACAGAATATAAGATGAAGATAGAGTTAGATATGTTAGGTAAGAAGAGTGTAGGTAAGGTAAAGGTTAAGATGACTCCATTTGACGAAAAGATTGATTCTATGGATGCGTATTTGAATGTTTATGAAACTTATGCGTCTGCTCAGAATTGGGAACATGAAATGTGGTCACTAAACTTACCGTTTCTGTTAAAAGGTACTGCTAGGGAGGTATTTGATAGGCTTCCATTAGAAGATAGGACGGATTATGATAAGCTGAAAGATGCTTTGTTAAGGCAGTTTGAGTTGACTGATGATGGGTATAAGAAGAAGTTTAGGACTGAAAGGCCCCGTGAAAATGAGACTTTTGTTATGTTCCTAGCTAGAATTTCTAGATACTTAGATGGGTGGCTAAGATTGAGTAAGGTGGAGAAGACTTATGAAAAGTTGTTAGACTTCATAGTAAGGGATCAATTTTTAGATTTCTGCAATAGAGAACTATATCAGAACCTTAGTAGTAAGAAGTTGTTTTCAGCCCGTGAAGTAGCGGAAGATGCAGATTTGTTTGCCAAGACTAGAGGAGGTCCGAAGTATGTAGTGAATCATGGAATTAAAGAAAGAGCTAAGCCTTATGTACTGCCGAGTAGACCTGTAGATAGAAATCAAGGTAGTAGTTATCGTATGCAAAGAGGTAACGATAGACTGGTAAATAGAGGTAGAGCATCTCAGCAGTATGAAGGTTATAAATGCACATATTGTGGTCGTTTAGGGCATACAGCATTTTTCTGTAGAAATAAGGCTACAAATAAAGCTAACGCAGCGGAAGACATAGAACCGAACTCAATGAATCCAAGTAAGAATGATAATAGTTATCAGGATAATAGAAGGCGAGGAGGTTATAGAGGTAGGAGTAGAGGTAGAGGAAGAAATAGAGATGCAGATTCGAAAATTTCGATGCCGAGATCAGATAGTGGTAGTAGTTTGATAGAACTTGGGGATTTTGAAGACGTGGGTACAGTTACTATAAATTCATGTCCGACAACTAGAGGTATATGTAATGGTAAATCTATAGTTGCAATGAGAGATACTGGGTGTACATGTGTCATAGTACGAAGGAATTTGGTAAATGCAAATCAATTGTTAGGGAAGTCCAGACGATGTAAGTACATTAATGGTAGTGAGCACAGATTAGACATGGCGTTAATTGATCTTGATTGTCCGTATTACAGGGGTACTGTAGAAGCATTATGTGTAGATAATCCTACAAATGATGTAATTATCGGTAACATAGAGGGTGCTGTAGAACCAAATTTTGGTAAGTTAGCTTCAGCAGTAGAAACAAGATCGCAGAGTAAAGTTAAAGCTCATAGAAGACTTAAAGTTCCTTCACAGATTTTAGACATCACTAATGTAGAGTTTGTAGAGAAGCAGCAGGCAGATAGTTCATTAGATGGATGTAGAAAGAAAGCAGAGGAAGGTACTGTTAGAAACTGTAGAGGTAAAGGGCAAGTGAAGTTTCAGATCAGGAATAAGATGTTGTTTAGAGAGTTTACGGCAGGAAATGGTGACGTAAGTAGGCAGTTAGTAGTTCCTAAGGATCTTAGGGAGACTGTGTTAAAAGTAGCGCATGACTCGCTTTTGGCAGGACATCTTGGTATTAGGAAGACAAGTGATAGAGTCTTAGGGGAGTTTTATTGGCCAGGTGTTCTTGTAGAGGTTAGACGATATTGTCAGTCTTGTGATATTTGTCAACGTACTATTTCTAAAGGTAGAATAAGTAAGGTAACTTTAGGTAAGATGCCTTTGATTGATACTCCTTTTAAGAGAGTTGCCGTTGATATTGTTGGTTCCGATCGAACCTATGACTGATAGGAAGAACCGATATATTTTGACCATGGTAGACTATGCTACCAGATATCCTGAAGCAATTGCATTGCCTAGTATAGAGACTGAAAGAGTAGCCGAAGCATTAGTTGACATGTATAGTAGATTAGGTGTTCCAGAGGAAATGCTTACAGATTGTGGATCACAATTTACTTCACAGATTATGAATGAGGTTAGTAGGTTGCTGTCTCTTAGACAGTTAACAACTACACCGTATCATCCGATGTGTAATGGTTTAGTGGAGAAATTTAATGGTAGTTTAAAGCAGATGTTGAAACGGATGTGTAGTGAAAGACCTACAGATTGGGATAAGTATTTGAATGCTATGTTGTTTGCGTATCGGGAAGTTCCACAAGAGAGTTTAGGATTCTCGCCATTTGAATTGTTATATGGACGTAGTATAAGAGGTCAATTACCATTTTGAGAGAGTTATGGTCAGGAAAAAACAGAGAATGACGAAGTTAAGACAACTTATCAGTATGTAGTTGATTTGCAAGAAAGACTAGAAAGTACATGTAAGATAGCACAGCAGGAGTTAGAGAAGAGCAGTATTAGGTATAGAAAGTATTACAACAGGAAAGCTAGAGACAGAACTTTTAAGAAGGGAAGTAAAGTACTGGTTCTTATACCTACAAAACGCAATAAGTTGTTATTACAATGGAAAGGTCCATTTGTAGTTTCCGAGGTCGTGAACAAATTAGATTATCGGATAGACATAGGTAACAATAAAGATTAAAACTTTCCATGCCAATATGCTGAAGGAGTATGTTGAAAGAAAATTTCGAACCAGAACGAGGTGCATTGGCAAAGGTAAGTGCAGCTGTTGTAGAAGCGGAAAATGGGTATGATAGATTAGATGAAGATGATAGTTTAGAAAACAAGTGACCAAGATGATAGTGACATATTGTTATGTCCATTGAAGAAAGGTTCAGAGACATATAAAGATGTTCAGGTCAATCCTGACTTACAAACAGATTGTAAGACGCAGATTGCAACCTTGTTAAAGAAATTTTCAGATGTTTTAACAGATATACCCGGAAATACGTCATTAGTTCAGCATGACATTAAGTTGACTACGTCAGAACCGGTAAGGACTAAGGGTATCCTATTCCTTTTCACTCACAGCAGATAGTAAAGGAAGAAGTTGATAAAATGCTAGAGTTGGGAGTTATCGAACCTTCTAATGCTCCGTTTTCTAGTCCAATTGTCCTTATCAGGAAAAAGGATAAACACGATTAGGTTCTGTATTGATTTTAGACAGATTCAATAAATGCACTGTATTTGATGCGGAACCGATGCCCAATATGGAACAGATATTTTCGAAATTATCAAAAATACAGGTATTTTTCGAAAAATTGACCTTAGTAAAGGATACTGGCAAGTTCCTTTGTCTGACAATGCAAAACCTTTGACCGCATTTGAAACCCCGTTGGGACTTTTTCAATTCCGGAAAATGCCCTTTGGTTTAGTCAATGCCCCTGCAACATTCTGTAGACTGATGAGAAAGGTTTTGAAAGATTTAGATCACTCAGATAGTTTTATAGATGATATTTTGGTCTATACAGTCACATTGCCAGAGCATATCAATGCATTGTATGAGTTATTTACCCAATTAAGAGAGTCTAGGCTTACTGCTAGACCGTCCAAGTGTTTCATATGTTTTGAAAAATTGGAATGTTTAGGTCATATGATAGGAGGTAGTAAGTCCATTGAGCCTGTTCTCAGTAAGGTCAAGGCAATTCAGGAGACCGAGAGACCCACGACTAAGCGAGGAGTCCGGCAATTTTTAGGGGTTGTGTCTTTGGTACCGGAAGTTCATCCCTAACTTTGCCGCCATTGCTGTTCCGTTGACCGATTTGACAAAAAAAGTTTCAAACCAAATCGTATTGAATGGGGTGAAAGTCAGGAAAAGGCTTTTCAGACTCTTAAGGCTAGTTTGACCGGTCCGCCCATTTTGAAATTACCAGATTTAGACAAGATATTTATTCTCAGAGTTGATGCTTCTGATTGTGGATTGGGATCTGTATTACTTCAGAACAAGGTGAGGAGAAATTTCCAGTAGCTTATGCCAGTAGAAAGTTGTTACAAGAGAACAGAAGTATTCTGTAATAGAGAAGGAGTGCCTTGGTATTGTTTGGGCAATTTCTAAATTTCACAGATACTTGTTTGGTAAGGAATTTATTCTAGAGACAGATCACCAGCCGCTTTTGTATCTTAACAAGGCAAAGTTAAGTAACTCTAGAATAATGAGATGGTCTTTGCTTTTGCAGCCATACAGGATGAGGATTAGAGCAATCCCAGGTAGAGAGAACATAGGTGCAGATTATTTAAGCAGGGTATAATGTAGAGTGTAGTGTAGTATTTATGGTGGTTATAAATATGGTGTACAGTATTTCTACTTACATTTTTGCAATTTGTCGTTTTCACTTTGTTGTATTTAAAGAAAATTTATCAATTTTCTTATTTAAAGGGGGGCGTAAATGTCACAAAGTGAAAGTACGTTTGTAAATTATTGCATTATATTTTCACGCCGAACCTCATTTTTACTCTATATTCATTGATATGAGATTGCATCATCTTTTGTTCAATTTAGAGTTTTCGGGTGAAATTATTATTTAGAGTATTTTTATGGTTTGCATAAACTTCCATGTATCAATTTAAACATTTTGCCGTTTATTTCACAAAAATCCTTTCAGTAATAAGAAAGTTACATTTTTGTTTTATGAACCAGATATATGTATTATGTCTGTATTTGAAGGACGGGCCTTTATTTTACATAACTATTTTTCCCGCCGTCCCAGCTTTATTTCGTGCAAATCGATTTTTCATGTTTTGCACGATTTGTTTTCCCGCTCAGTACTCAGTAGTTTGCTATATATTGACTAAATTTTAAGTGACATATTGCAATGCACTGGACGTTATACAGGTCACTATGACGGTGACAGACAAATTATATTTGTCATAAAATTACAGCTTGTACAAGGTAAATTTAATTTTCTAGTGATTTTGTTTCATAAATTTTTGCTATTTCGTAAAATACTATTTTCTTTTAGAATTATAGTTTATTTGATTCAGGTTTAGTTATTTGGCAGTAATTTATTGTTTTCTAAATTTTCTAAATTTTTGCAGATTAAATTTTAAAAGCTCTTTTTATTCTAGTGTTTCGCTATTGCAAATTTATACCGAGACATGTTAATTGATGTATGTTAAATGAAGTTTTAATTATATTGTAATTGTATAGGAGCCATGAATATTTTATTAGATCTATATATATCTATTCATTCATTAATAATTTATTTTGGTTCTACCGTATTTGTGTAACTTTATGTAAAATACTGCAGTATCGTAATGATTTGTTTTTCAATCAATTTAATTTACGTTATCATCCTACTTCATTTCATTTATCATCTGTTTTTTTTATAAGTAAATACAACGTATCAAAACTAACGTATCTCTAGAGAAGGATCTTCAGTGGGCATGATTTTGGAAGACGTTTATTTATTTGGTGGTTATTATGTGGCGTATATTTGAATATATTTGCAACGCAGTATTATGCGGATGTGATTGAATTTTTGTTCCAGCGGAATGTATGGTGTACTATAGTGGACATTTTGTTTATTCAAAGAAGCACGTTATTTTATTGGAAACCGACAAAGGTCGAGGTCTTTTCCAAGGGACTTTATTATACCCTTATGTTTGATTATCATGGAACTTATCATGTTTTATACTTTGTAGCTCTTCTTATTTGAGGACACACCCGAAGATGACACGGGCCCTCCACACGTATGTCCATGGCTAAAGGGTGACGCATGCCCTTGTTCAGGATCCTATCAACTGTGCCAACACTGTAGGAAGTACAGTTACGCTTGATAAGATTTTATACAAGACGCCCGCCATTGTGACGAATTTTGTTTAACAACGCCACCACCCTTTATTGAAGCATCATGACAGAAACTTTACGGGAGAAATAGACTGAGATACGTTGATAGTGTTTGTTTGTGCAGTGACTTATCATAGTAGTTTATCATATACAATCATTTTTCATTTATAAATATTCATTTCTGTAAATAAATTTGTATATATTTTTTCTGTTCTGAGTTGTTGGTTGTTTTAGATAGCAATTGTGGTCGGCCTGGTATCCCATCGTAGTCCCTATTGTGACACCCGGGGGGTCATTGATTTTCCCAATATGCATATAGTAAAAACTTAAAAAATCTTCTTTTAAAGAACCCAAAGAGCTAGAGCTAAGATATTTAGCATGAAACATGTTCTAATGGGTGTCTTTACCAAGTTTGTTTCAAATAAAAGCCCTGGGTGTGAAAATTGGCCCCGCCCCCAGGGGTCATTGATTTTCCCAATATGCATATAGTAAAAACTTAAAAATCTTCTTTTAAAGAACTCAAAGAGCTAGAGCTTAGATATTTGGCATGAAACATCTTCTAGTGTGTGTCTACCAAGTTTGTTCAAATAAAAGCCCTGGGGTCAAAATTGGCCCTGCCCCGGGGGGGTCATTGATTTTCCCTATATGCATATAGTAAAAAACTTAAAAAAAATCTTCTTTTTAAAGAACCCAAAGAGCTAGAGCTAAGATATTTAGCATGAAACATGTTCTAATGGGTGTCTACCAAGTTTGTTCAAATAAAAGCCCTGGGGTGAAAATTGGCCCCGCCCCGGGGGTCATTGATTTTCCCTATATGCATATAGTAAAAACTTAAAAATCTTCTTTTAAAGAACTCAAAGAGCTATGGCTAAGATATTGAGCATCAAACATGTTCTAATAGGTGTCTACCAAGTTTGTTCAAATAAAAGCCCTGGGGTCAAAATTGGCACCGTCCCGGGGGTCATTGATTTTCCTTATATGTGTATAGCAAAAACTTAAAAAATCTTCTTTGAAAAAACCCAAATAGCTAGAGTTAAGATATTAAGCATGAAACATCTTTTAGTGAGTGTCTACAAAGTTTGTTCAAATAAAAAGACCTGGGGTCAAAATTGGCCCCGCCCCGGGGGTCATTGATTTTCTTATATATGTGTATAGCAAAAACTTAAAATCTTCTTTGAAAAAACCCAAATAGCTAGAGTTTAGATATTAAGCATGAAACATCTTCTTATGGGTGTCTACCAAGTTTGTGCAAATAAAAGCCCTTGGGTTAAATTGGCCCTGCAATGTTGGGGGGTGGGGGTTGGGGGGGGGCTATATACAGGTGAGCGACCTCAGGGCCATCATGGCCCTCTTGTTATAGAAAGTTTTTAAACATTTTAATTTTTTCAATTTAATTTTTTTTTAAATTAAATAAATTAGATATGGGAGATTTATATCTCCAACCATAGAATTTTTAATTGAATAAAGTCGGATAGAATTTATTAATACAAGAAATACATTCTGGTGGCTATGCTAAAGAACTTTGAAAATGTCTACATTTAATATTGCAATGTTAACTTTTATAAGATAATTATAATATACACTGTAGATCAAGTGTGAAGTTGTGTTGTAGTTCTTTGTTATGAGATATTTATATAATTGTTAAGCATATTGAAAAAAAAAAATGTTGCTATTTTCATCAAATAAAATCATTATATGACCAACCTTTATTTCTCTGTTTTCTTTTCCATTAACCATTTTTTTTGCTTGAACCAGCAGTAACTAGTCTTTGCCAATAGAATAGGGCCAGCCAGCCTGTACATTTGTGCAGTCTGACCGAACTGTATATTATTGGCTGACAAAGTTTAAATTGAACCTTGATATCATGAAAGCTTCATGTGGAAAAGAGGTTGCTTTTATAGGTTACTGGTTGAGGCCAGCCATATAACCCTGCATGATTGTAAGAGGTGACAAAATGAGCCATGTCATGACAAAACCAACATAATGGGTTTGCGACAAGCATGGATCCAGACCAGCCTGTGCATCCGCACAGTCTGATCAGGATCCATGCTGTTCGCTTACAAACTCTATAAAAAGTAAAGAAACCGTTAGCGAACAGCATGGATCCTGATCAGACTGCGCGGATGCGCAGGCTGGTCTGGATCCATGCTGGTCGCAAACCCATTATGTTGGTTTTGCCGTGACACGGCTCAAAATCTATAAATGGAGTCTTTGCATCTCTAAACTCCAACACATGAAGTGGTTTTGATCCCTGGTAAATAGTTACTTAGTTGTTGTTGATTGAAAAGAGCATGATTAGTGAGGCTAAAATGGTTTCTTCTTTGTTCTAGGGTTTGCTATTTTCAGGCTAGTTTTATTATGATTACAGTTAACAAGATCTCTTTTTATGACAGCCTAATTGACTATTCTTAGTGCTCAGTAGTGAAACAAAGGCATGACCAAGCTGTTAATATGTCAGACCAGTAATCTAAATATCTAGCCACGAGGGTTCAACAAGCTGTTGTTTCCTTGAGCAAGAAGAAACTTTATTTCAATGCTTACACTCATTGCTCAGTACTGGTTGGTTCCAGGTACAGATTAGAGAGTATGTTTATAAGCTTATAGCTCACACACAATTGAACTAAATATATTCTGTATAGAAATAAACAAATGCAAGTTTCAAATCGGGAAAGGGAGATAATTATAACATTAAAATCCACAACAGTTTGTGTAATCCAGACGATGAAAGTCATAAAGAAGTTTTTCTTGCATATCAGACTGGTGTTTCCGTTAGTTTTACCCATGCCTGAAATTTCATCTGGCATGGGGGATGCCAGATGAGTAGCATGCTATATAATGGCATGCTTAGGATGACATAATTTCGCTCATATGAATGAAGTTATTTTATATGCTGTTATAAGAAAATAGTTACGGGTGTAATGACACAAATTTCCAAGGTAAACAATTTAAAATATGATGGAATATGGTAGACTATGTAGGAAAAAATATCTGTCCCTTGGTAACCCGCTCATGGGCTGGTCCTTTGGGGCGGATATTCCGATCCGAACTGCAACATATGACAGATATTATAATTTGGTTTCATAGTGATATTTTAGAAAGTGTTCTATTATCAGATAACTGAAATTTTAATCCAAACAATAGGGCCATGATGGCCCTGAGGTCGCTCACCTGTATATAGGCCCCCGGAGCGGGGCCAGTTTAAACCCCAGGGCTTTTATTTGAGCAAACTTGGAAGACACCCATTAGAAGATGTTTCATGATGTTAAGTTTTTACTACACACATATAATGAAAAACAATGACCTCCGCCCCCCCCCCCTTTGGCAGGGCCAATTTAAACCCAAGGGCTTTTATTTGGACAAACTTGGTAGACACCAACAAAAAGATGTTTCCTGCTTAAAATCTAACCTCTAGCTCATTGGGTTTTTTAAAAGAAGATTTTTTAAGTTTTTACTATACACATATAGTTAAAAACAATGACACCTCTGGGGCGGAGCCAGTTTTAACCCCAGGGCTTTTATTTGAACAAACATTGTAGACACCCATTAGAACATGTTTCATGCTAAACATCTTAGCTCTAGCTCTTTGGGTTCTTTAAAAGAAGATTTTTTAAGTTTTTACTATATGCATATAAGGAAAATCAATGACCCCCCTGGGGCGGGGCCAATTTTGACTCCAGGGCTTTTATTTGAACAAACTTGGTAGACACTCACTAGAAGATGTTTCATGCTTAATATCTAAACTCTAGCTATATGGGTTTTTTCAAAGAAGATTTTTTAAGTTTTTGCTATACACATATAAGGAAAATCAATGACCCCCGGGGCGGGGCCAATTTTGACCCCAAGGCTCTTATTTGAACAAACTTGGTAGACATCCATTAGAACATGTTTCATGCTAATTATCTTAGCTCTAGCTCTTTGGGTTCTTTTAAAGAAGATTTTTTAAGGATTTACTATATGCATATAGGGAAAATCAATGACCCCCTGGGGCGGGGCCAATTTTGACCCCAGGGCTTTTATTTGAACAAACTTTGTAGACACCCATTAGAAGATGTTTCATGCTAAATTTCTTAAC
Organism: Ruditapes philippinarum; assembly: GCF_026571515.1. Lineage (NCBI taxonomy): Eukaryota > Metazoa > Mollusca > Bivalvia > Venerida > Veneridae > Ruditapes > Ruditapes philippinarum. The sequence continues at coordinate 2,616 of NW_026857012.1, read as the reverse complement.
TCTAGCTCTTTGAGTTCTTTAAAAGAAGATTTTTTAAGTTTTTACTAAATGCATATAGGGAAAATCAATGACCCCCTGGGGCGGGGCCAATTTTGACCCCAGGGCTTTTATTTGAACAAACTTGGTAGACACTCACTAGAAGATGTTTCATGCCAAATATCTAAGCTCTAGCTCTTTGGGTTTTTTTAAAAGAAGATTAAAATTTAAAGTTTTTTCTTTTGGTTGCCATGGCAACCAGAGTTTTGCATGGAATTAAATTCTTTGAACAATTTTTAAAGGTGACCACCAAAGGAACATTCCTGTGAAGTTTGGATGAAATTGGCTTAGTGGTTTATGAGGAGATGTCATTTAAAGTAAAAGTTTACGGACGGACGCCGGACGGACGCCGGACGAAAAGCGATCACAAAAGCTCACCCTGTCACTTTGTGACAGGTGAGCTAAAAAAAGGACAAAATTTTGGCCAAGCCATGACACGGTCAAAAACATGGCCAGGACTAAGAATGCAACAAAAGATTCATTTGTAAAAAAAAAGCTATTTTATTTATTAACAATGACAACATATAACCAAAAACGAAGGTTGATACATGTATAGGTATGAAATTAAAACATACACATCAGATGACAAAATACACTGACAAGGCACCTACAATATTAATATACTAGTGCATGTATAATTATAAAATAAAATAAAGTCTTTAATTTGTGTATTTAGTACTAATTACTAAAGCTTAACAATTACTGTTTAATCTTAATTCTGTAAGAAAATACTATACATATTACATATTTAATCATTTTGTATTCATAAAAAAATTATTTAAGATTTTGTATTTATATATAAAAAAATAAATTGAATAGTACAAAGTTAAGAATTATTATTAACTGAATTTTAAAAAAATTGTACTTTGATAATTTTGGTTATTTGATCTTAAATTTTGATGTTTATATATATAGAAAATCTAAAAATCTCTATATTGTGAAAAAAAATCTCAAAATCAAAGAGAAAAAACATTTCAGGAGTGTTGTTCTATTTACAGCACAAATGAATAGGATTCACATGATTTAAATTTCAAAATGTGCATTCATCATCATCATAAAAAATTTTGATAAATGTTGTAAAACTGAACTACTTATTTTTCAAGAATTTGATAAATTCATGAAAATAATTCATAATATATCGTATGCCATCAAATATTGATTAAATATTGATTCATAGATACACAAAATCACCAATGATAGTGCCTAGAAATACCGTGTATATTAAAAGTTTTTTCTCCATTGTTTAATGATATTCATATCACATCACTTCTTCTTCTTTAACTCTTCGAATCTTCGTGACAAGTCATCGAAATCAACGTCATCACCACCAGCAGATGTTGATCCAGGCGGGTCTGGTAATGTACTGTTTGGTACAGCTGGTAGGTCAGGAAAACTGTCCATAGGTCTTTGCACTTGTTCTGTTATGGAAAGAGAATGAAATATGTATATAAAACTGTGTTGTGAATACTGAGTTGAGATAAACCATTATCTACATTTTATTATACACTGTTTGGTCAGTATCACCTATATATCAACATGATTGGTTTTCAAATATTTGTTACACTACCTAAATGACCCTGAAGTTCATTTAAAATCTATGCGCACACATGTATTGACTAGTCACTAATGAAGATAACTTCAACCTAACTCAACAAAAACTTTCATAAACTAAATTTCTTGTCCAAAGTCAGTGATTCAAAGCAAAATTATTCAGTAGACTAAACTAGTCAATGGTATGGTTTTTTTTAAAAATCTTTTTATTCAGTTTTTCTTTTAAAACATTATTCAGTTAGATTTTACACAGCTAAAACATAATTATATATTTTGATGATAAGTTTGATGTCATATGACATCTAGCCATGTGACCACTGAGAAAATAAGTTTTTATTCAACATAAAAAAAACAACTGTATTGTGAATCTGGCTATAGATATTTTTCTTTAATTTACAAACCTAAAAATAAAGTGTTTTTTTTTTGTTCCATTTCACTTCTCTCAAATTATCTTAATTTCTCAAATTAAAAGTTTTGATTTCTTCTTAGTTTAACTTTTTTTTAATTACCATTACATGCAACTACCAAAACAATACAGTTTAAGAGGTGATATATATAAAGGGAGAATATTTTACTGCTTTAATGATCATTTTGACCCATGCAAAACACATTTTAAATTGACCCATGCAAAATATCTGTGACTAGTACAATATATTACAAGACATGCAAATATAGCCCTATAAAAAATGTTTAAAAAGTCAACCACAAAAAAAGTGCAATGGTATGCCCAATTTGGCTGTGTGCGACAACTTTCAATGCCTCACCTTTCACTTTGCTGACAAGTCATGCACATTTTTCACAAACAAAAATTTCTGAAATCTGCCATAATACTAACACACAATACATATACATAACTTTTTAAAATAGCACTACATGCACTGTTTATATAATTTCACATCATTCCACGTGATGATGATGATGATGAATTACCCAACTTACAGTGCAGTGCTTCAAAATATCTACCGAATAACACAGACATTGACAGGGTTTGCAATTTTGTAATTGTAACCTTTTTTTTTTGTATATAAT